>NW_026857359.1:0-14087 GCF_026571515.1 Ruditapes philippinarum
ATGGTAACCGTATATCTCAAAACTGTCAAAATAGCCAAACTATGTTATAACAAAATAGAAAATGTATAAGATAGCTTAATACACACAACAAGCATTTTTTATGCAAAGATAACCTTATCCAATGATTCTGTATGAAACAAATGATAATCTGAACATATTTCTTTAAAAAATGAGTTTTCCATGTTCCTTAACCGAACAAAAAATGAGAAAAATAACCATGAATTCTGTGAATAATTAAAGATATTGAAAAATTTCTTTCATAGGATTTTCTATTTTTTTTGTATGTTGTGTAAAATTTAAAGATGAATTCAAAAAAAAAATGAAAAATATTTGTTGACGTGTTGGATTTTTTGAAAAATGGTAATTTCCATAGTAACCGTATATATCTCAAAATTGTCAAAATAGCCAAATTGTGTTATAAAAATGTATAAGACAGCTTATTACACACACAATAAACATAAAATATGCAAAGCTTGCTTTATCTAAGGGTTCTGTATAAAACAAACGATAATTGGAACATATTTCTTTTAAAAAATGAGTTTTTCATGCTTTTTAACTAAACAAAAAATGAGAAAATTAAACATGTATTCTGTAAAAAAATTAAAGCTATCAAGAAATTTCTTTCTTAGAATTTTCTACATTATTGATATATCAAGTAACATTTAATGGTGGATTCAAAAAAAAAGAAATAAAAATATATGTTGACGTGTTAGTTTTTTGTAAACGGGCAGTTTCCATGGTTGCCGCATATGCCAACTGTCAAATTTACCACGCTTTCTTAAGAAATATCAGTGTTATACTAAATGTATTAATGTTGTAATAAAAATTTCTTTTTCTTTTGATGTTATATTAAGTAAATGATACTGAATATGTTTTTAAAATATATTTAGGGCCATATAATTTTTTTCACACGACTAACCACCCGAACAGTAAGCAAGTATTAAGAAATTTACAAAGAAAATAATGAAATTAGGAACATTTCTTAGATATTGATCTTTTTTATTCAACACTTTTAAAATATATGATTTTTAATCTTCTTTGCCCAGTTGTCTGCCAGTAATCAAGAGGCGACGCACTTTCGTCACTATACCACAAGTGGGTGGGGTAACGCGTGCAGAATCATCATCAATGCTGTCGTCGTACTAATGCTAGGAGAAATCCTTTATCTGATATTGTCTAAACGACCTCTTATTCTTTTGAACCGATCTCCTCCTGAACATTTAGAAATATCTATTCTGTATTATTTACTCATTATTAGCTTATAGCCGAAATTTAAACACTTATCCGAATACTATTCAACTTGACATTCTTTTTGAAGAGTAATTATGCGTGATTATCTTTCTTGGAAGCGCATAACGATGCGAACAGAAAACTACCGAAAACGTCTTAAACACTCTAGTGGCTACTGTTTTGATCGAAATATCCTTGAAGTTAGTCTGAAAGTTTGTTTTGATTATTTCTAGGTCAAATTCGAATATGGGTCACCTGGAGTCAAAAAGTTGGTCACACTGCCCAAATATGGAAAAACCTTTTTAACACTCCAGTGGTCACATTTTTGACTCAGCTGTCGTGAAACTTGGTCAGGATTTTGTCTAGGTAATTGCTCAGATGAGTTCGAACATGGGTCATCTCGGATAAACAACTAGGTCACAGGAGCTAAAAATAGAAAAATCTTATTAACACTAGTGGCTACTGTTTTGCTCAAAATATCCTTGAAATTGGTCAGAAACTTTGTTTTGATGATTTCTAGATCAAGTATGAATATGGATCACCTGGTTTAAAAAAACTAGGTCACACTGCCCAAATATGGAAAAACCTTGTGAACACTCTGGTGGTCACATTTTTTGACTCAATTAACATCAAACTTTGTCAGGATGCTTGTCTAGGTTATTGCTTGGATGTGTTCGAATATTGGTCATTTCAAATGAAATACTAGGTCACAGAAGCTTAAAATAGAAAATTTGTGTAAACACTCTAGTGGCTACTGTTTTGATCAAAATATCCTTGAAATTTGTCTGAAAGATTGTTTTGATGATTTCTAGGTCAAGATGGAATATGTGTCAGCTGGGGTCAAAAACTAGGTCACACACTCAACTATGGAAAAACCTTGTTCACACTCTAGCGGTCACATTTTTGAGACAATTGGCATCAGACTTGGTCAGGACGCTTGTCTAGGTAATTGCTCGGACGAGTGATCATAGGTCATCTCAGATGAAAAAACTAGGTCACCGGAGCTAAAAATAGAAAAATCTTGTTCACACTCTAGTGGCTACTGTTTTCATCCAAATATCCTGGAAATTGATCTGAAAGTTTGTTTTAATGTTTTCTATGTCAAGTTCGAATATTGGTCACCTAGAGTAAAAAACTAGGTCACACTGATCAAATATGAAAAAGCCTTGTTAACACTCTTTTTTGACTCAACTGTCATGAAAATTGGTCAGGATGCTTGTCTAGGTAATTGCTCACATGTGTTCGATGGGTCATCTTGTTTCTTATTAGCGTTTAACCATTACATAAAAATAAAACTCTAGGATGGAACTTATTCAATACCAGGGGTTTAAATTTGAACAAATTTTGTAGATGTTCACTATGTCATGTCTCATACAAAATATCAAAGCTGTAGGTCATGCAGTTCTGAAGAGGAATTGAAAGAAGTGTACTAGGTTTGCTTTATGTAAAGTATCAAAGTTCTTGGCCTTTCAGGCTAGGTGATGAAGAGGTTTTTTCTCACTATATATCTCTATACAAAACTATGTGTAGGGTATGGTCATTTTGACGTAGGATGTCATGATTAAAACAAATACTTCAATTTTCACAGGTGCATTGGTCTTGGCCAGAAGGCAACCCTTATTCGATTTAATGGTTAAAGGTCAAAGTCACGTTGACCTTGTACCTAAAAATGGTTTCTGGCCAATAACTCAACAACCTGTTTGGTCACTAGGTCAAAAGCTAGTCACATTAACCTGTACACATGACTCATTGGCTGTCGAACGGGGCAAACATGTTTTACAAGCATACCCTGTTCTCTTTATCTTTGTTATATATAAGTTTTTCTTGACCTCGACACATAGATGCACTTTGCGATAACATTTTTGTATATCTTAGTTTCTTAGCCACAATTTTCTATTACTTTGTTTTTTTTTTAAATTTCAACGTCACATTTACACAGTAAATGTCCTATAGCTAATGTCCAGCATGACTGGTGGAGCAAACAACCTTGACCACTCTGCCACAGACACGTCTTTCTTTCAGTTAAGACATCAAAGAAGATTTTGTTGAACTTGACCGTGATCTTAATGCTTTTACCTGGCCTTGACCTAACTTTGACCTTGCACCTAATGGTCAGATAAGAGAATTTTACTAAAAAAGGCCATAACTTTTAGAATAAAACTAACATATTTAGGAATTCAAATATGAATTTGACCTATAAATGACATTGACTGTCAAAAATATTGAATTCAGCTAAGACTGTCATCACTTTGTTTTCTATTTATGGATTTAGTTGATAATTTGGCACAACCAGCATGTTTAATAATTCATAAAGGGCCTTGACCTTTATTTGATAAAACATCTTTGAAGTTTGCTAAAATTGTCATAGTTTTGTTATCTATTTACATATTTGATTCAAATTGAACACATAATGACAATACCGACATTATTCTGATATGACTTCGGCCTTTCTTCAATGTTAAACAATTAAAATTTGCTTAAATTGTCATCATATTGTTATTAATCTATAATTTTGTTCATTCATGGACAAAACAACACTTATAACAGAACATGATAATTTACTCAACCATGGCCTTACTTAATTGCCCTTGACAGTCAAGGTCAAGTATGAAATTACAATTGAATTTAGAAATAAGAAAAGTCTAGCATGGTCTCAGCTAGACCGTGCACGTGGCTCTTGTCTTAAATGCCAACTATGTTAAAGCACGAATCCATTCCAATTAACATTCTCACATGTTCTCTCATATTGTATAAAAAAGGGACTTATTCTGCTTTGAAAGTAGGAATGATATAGTTTGGAACAGCTGAAATAGATTGCTCTACAACTCTTTATCTTGCAACAACTTGAGCCCCACCAGTGCTTTCAGCGCTTTGATTAAAATGACTTAAGGAGTTACTTCAAGGTTTGCCTACGAAATAATTATTTAATTCAGACTTGCTTGTTTGTTTGTTTGTTTGTTTCATTTTACGCCTTTTCCCAACAGTATTTCAGTCATATAGGCGGATAGTTTCCTAACCATCGTTCCTGGAGAGTTACACCAGTACTAGAATACCTTCCTCCGCGCTAAACTACCAAAGCATCTCCCGGGGATCGAACCCACGCCAGAGAGGTAACTGGATTAGAAGTCATCGACTCTAACCCCTCGACCACGGAGGCGGTATAATTCAGACTTGCAAATACATTATTGTAAATATGGTTGAAGTACAAAATGTATCATAGATATGTACTCAGGACCAAAAGGAAGTTCAGATATGCTGATTTTTAATAACTGCGTAATACATTGATTCTCCACTAAACGTGCAAATTAGAAAATATTCTGTCCTTCGAGTATATTTTGTTTTACTGCAGTTGAAAAATACTTTTTGGGCATTATATTGCTTCATTCCATGGTCATTTATGTAAAGCATTCAAATTAATGACTTAGTCTGCTGGATTAATACGAAAATATTATCACGCAGAGGTGCAGTATAACCCATTATGTAATGTCCCCAGGCTTGGGTCCCATATTACTGTTGGTTTTACATAATTTAACCTGAAACATGTGTTAAAGAAAAACCACTTTAGTATTAAGTTTTAGTTTAAATGTCTAAGTGAGCGATTTTTATTGTTTTCTACAGTGAATTTGGAAAAAAGTTACCAGCTGAAATGCATGTCCCTCATATATTGAACAGATACGTTACCACACTTCAGGTAAACCTGAGTAAGAGTAATATGAACTTGTAACATATTAATAGTTTGCTATTGAACTCAAGTTTTCATTATTCAAAAATAATTTTGACTACAATATACATGCTAGAACCACAATGACTTTGCAACGATGAGGCAATTTGGATTATACTTTAAAGTGAAACAGATACGTTACCATGATATCCCACTGAGAAACATTTACTATTACCAGCACTTAAAAGTAGGATCGGCATTTATGCATTATTCAAATATTGTGCTCTACAAAACTTAATATTTCAATATATTTGGCAAACATATGTGTATATCTGATATATTTTAGTTTTTTGACCAACAGATACGTTACCAACAGATACGTTACCAATATTTATTGTTTGAACCTTAATTGACGATTTTGCTCAGTTTTGAAATGGTTTCATGTAAAAAATTACAGCATAACGTATGTGTAGCCGATAAATGATGCTTTGATCTCAATTTTATTGGAAAACTGAAAATGTGGACCAGGAATTTAAAATTCAAGGATTAGATGAGTTTTGTAGAAAATAAAATGTTGAAAAACAGGCAAGAAACATATTAAGATTTACTGTTTTATTTCCTGGAATAAATATATGTTGATATCTTTTTGGTTTGCAGAATTTGTATTTAAAATAAAATGTAGAGGACTGTATAACTTTTGGTAACGTATCTGTTTATCATAGTAACGTATCTGTTTAGAAAGAGATTTGAGTACAGTTTAATATATATAACTAAATCTTCAACAAAACTTTGGTTTAAATAAGTAATATATGGTTAGACAATATATAACAGCGCTGTAACTTAATGGAAAAAAAAGTATTTTTAAATGAATGCCCGTTAGTTTCTATATTTTAGTCAGGGTCGTAGCCACGAGTGAGAATACTGTTTTTAAAGTTCACGAGATGAAATAAAATTACATCTTACACAACAAACAGACAAATTTTCTTTTTATTTTATGCTTAAAAACAAGTTAAAACGAAATTTCCATAATTTCAACGTTAATATTAAAACTGTTTCCCCCATTGAGAGCCCCATTTAGTCGGAATTTCTCATTAAAAACAAGAAGTCTTGAGCTGAAAAATAAGTCCGCCAATCAACATTAAATGACGGTGATATTTATTCATTTTATTTAAAAAATATGAATGATCGCTTGTTTTAATAATAAAACAAACAATTCTTGTAGAAGAAAAAGTCCAACCATCCATCCATATTTCTGTTACTTACTGCGAATTTATATTAGACCTGGCTTTGTAAATTGTAAGCGGCAGCCATTTTTTAAAGTTGTGTATTTCATGGGAGGAAAATATTTGTGTAAGATTCAGAGGGATATCATTTGGATTTGTTAGTCATACACCTTTTTAAAAGAAAGAAAACTTATTTGAGGATTGTAACAGACAAAAAATAAGTGTTGACAGATGTGAAAACGTTCAGAAAAGGAGCTAGGAAAATGGAAAACTTGGAAGCTTGCTCAAGAATGCTGGGTTGTTTTACTTATTCTTCGAGTGATGGCTGGCAATGCTTTTCAATTTTTCATAAAGCATACGGCAGTTATTGCTCGTAGGATACTTTAATATGCCCAAATGTCATCAAGAGCAGTTTTGCATGGGGAAGGAATGTATTTTTCAGACTGTAAAAATGAATCAAAAAAATTTAGAGACAAAATTTGGTGATTGGAAATTGAATGAATAGAAGTAAGTTTTCTTCTTTTTATTACTGTTGACATTTAAGTTATTTATCAATTTCAGCTTTGCGTTTTCTATAAACAGCCTGACATTGTCAGAATTGTCAGCAAAAATAAAATTGAGGTACCACATGGGGAAAATCTTAAAAAAAGTAGTTTCGTCATTGAAAAGAGTGAAATTATATTTTGATAATTTTCACTGTGAAATTACCAAATATAATTTTCACGGATAAATCAGTAATCCACTGAAAAGCATAAAATAAAAAACAATAAAACCTAAAAAAACAAAACTGTAAATGAAATTGTGTGTTCTGTTTAATATTAAAAGTACTGGTTCAGACATATTAGTTATTGGTCAGTTGTTTAAAAAACTTTATGAATATCTATCTACGTGTTCAGGGTTTTTTTCATAATTTTGTTCATAGAAGAACTGTGAAACAGATACGTTACTATGCTTTAATATTCGTTTCCACTTAGCGGAATAAATTTATACTGTTAAGTAAATCCGAGCTACATTGTGTCAATAGATAAGTATGGAACATCAGTATTTTTATTGACCTAAAATGCTTTTATAAGTAAATCATGTATTTGGAATAAACAAGATTGATTAATAAGTAACATTTTCACCAGCTATCAGTTCACAAGCTATTCATAGGCGTAGATTTTTTTAAATGTATATTGATGCATACTATTCATGCTGATTATTTCTATCTAGTCTCTTAAAGCAATTGGAAAAATGGTAACGTATCTGTTTTTGCACAAATCTCGAATTCTTGGTAACTTAATTTCAGGAAATATTACAAGTTTTTTGGTGAAATGTTAAAAGAACCAGTATGTGTTCAATGTTATACATGAGTTAAACCAACAAAAAAGGTGTCTTGGTAACTATTCGCAAATGTCAATTACTAAGAGCCTAATTTGAATGTTTAGTGGAGAATCAATGAATATGTATTTCTTACAAGTTTTCAACCTATCAAGAACACAGTCTTACCATTTAGAATTCCTCATAATATGTTTCTGAATTAAACATTATTAAGTATTTCAAATATTGAATTCAGCTTTAATTGATGCTAGGAGAGTAGCTAAAGTCAAGGTAAAATTCAATGCAACATTTTCGATTTTTCCATGTAAAGGCCTCGATGAGACTCAAACTTGATCTGTTTTATTGTCTTGTGGTGGCTTTAAAATGTCCCTGATAGGAACTTTCCTTTGTCTTATTTAATGAATGGGGGATATTACAAAACCTTACATCTTTTAAATTTAACAGTTTCCACTACCTTTGTGTAAAAGTATATTAGTTTATTTTTAATAGTGTAAATTACTTTTGCTTCATAATTAAGTGCGAAGAATCTATCCAGCTAGCCTGTGGAAGGTCTATTGTAACCATTGAATGAAACTAATCCTGTCAAATGTGATCTGTAATTTATTCATATGATTGTAAGGCTCTTCTGAAAAAAATCCATGTACTTGTGTTGTTTGTGTTTATATATTTTGTACTTGCTATAAACATGTATTTGTTTAATGCAATAAAATTTTGAAGTTTGAATGATATATTTGAAGAAAAAAACTTTTATAAAACCTGGGACAGAATATAACGCTTGTTTTATTGTCCCAGATAAAACCAGTTGCAAACAAGTTCCATACTGTTGCACTTTCACAAACATAAAACAAAACATAAAGTACAGATATAAGTTATTCTGTACTGTACTTTAAAAGTTATATACGGTTGCACTTTCACAAATAGAAATCAAACAAAGTACAAGTAAAATGTTCAAATATAAATGCAGCATAATGCATTTTCATTTTTTGAATAGCTTATTCATATTGTTATCATCTTGATTCAAAAGCTGTTGCAAATATTTACATCATTTTTCCCATAAATAGGAGTGATAGATTGACAGTTTCGACGTTATTTCCTGATTAATGGTTAAATAAAACAATCCAAGAGTACACACTTTCTGCGCAATAGCCACCCATAAATATCTGGATTGTATGACTAAGCCTGGTGATATCAAATGACAATGTATATTAACATTTTAAAGTAAAATAAAATGAGAAATACATTAATGTGTGTGTTATTTAAGAAATCATATATATCCCAAACAGTGAATTTATCGCTCAAAAATCACTGTTTGGAGTTCAGATGCGAGGAATTATATCACGAGGGCGTAGTCCGAGTAATATAATGATGCGCATCCGAACGACAAACTGTGATTTTATCAAACGATAAAATCATCACCGATTTGGATATATTATTTCGATTCTAACACGACATCAAAAAATAAAATGATGCCGTGTAACACCGCACTTTGGGATCAAACGCACTTTGGGGTCCGACCCCAAAGTACGGGCACTTTGGGGTGAAACGCACGTTGAGGTCAAAATCGAGAAATGAACCCCAAAGTGCGTTAAAATACTGTATATCAACGCACTTTGGGTTTTCAAAGTTCTGAAGGTAGCAATTTGAATTCTGCTTAAATACTGAGTACTGATTTATTTTTCGATTTGCAACCTTGAAATAGTTAAGGTAACTTTTAAATTCTTAAGTAGCAGTCATGCCGATAAAAAACATGTTCTATGAATTTTACCATTCAAATTTTACAAAAATTGTGACTTTATAACTTATTATTTATATTGTAAAAATGTATTTCTGAAAAATAGGAGATGTTTCGAAGAGCATTCTGTTGTATCAGTCATTTACTTGATAAGTTTTGGTCCTATATTGGACCTAAGCTAAATTGAATATGATGGGGATGTATTATAGTGTAAGTAAATATAATTTCTGTGCATCTAATCCAACAATTTGAATTCTCACAAGTATGTTGGAAATAGCATTTATTACAGTAAAGTTGCTTTTGGCCTATTTCACAATGTTCGATATTCCTAAATATGCGGCTAATGAAAACGTATACAATGTCGAAAATCATCAAAATTTTAGAAGAAAATATAGTTTTTTAAAACAATTTACATCTTCTTCAGTAAATGCTTTTAAATAAATGTATTTTGGTTGTCGTAAAGGCTGCCGTTTTTACATTGTAATGATTGTTTTACGTTTGCTAGGCACCAGTCATGTTATTTCTTTAAAGCACCTTCCGCTATTAGTATGTTTGCAGTTTTTAAATAAACATTTATGTGTCCGCAAATACTTGCTTTCAATTTGTAGCCATTTTAGACCCATCATCTTGAGACTAAAAATGAAAAGACACTATTGAAATTTAATGAAAACGTTGTTTTACATCACAAGACGTTTGATATTCTGAATAAATATAATCTTACAGGTTATTTACGGATTATTGTAAGGTTTACAAGCTTTATATCAGGGATGGCAACATCCTACTCAGGTGCCCGTTCATGTCTGATATAATGCACGGGGGCACCTAAGGTCTTCAGCAGTAAGGCTGGAAAGTCGCCATATGACATAAAGTGTGTCGGTGTGACGTAAGACCCAAACAAACAAACAAATCCTTACTTTATAGAAGGTCCCATTATAACCACCATGTGAACACATCTGCGATGTTTCCAAATTTAAATTTTAACCATTTCATGTTAAATTAAGCCGGTTATAGGAGGTGTGGACAGTAGCTTGCTGTTACCACTACAGTCCATGCTCAATCAAACTGAACCTGCAACATTTTCCATTTCGCCATGTTGTACTTTCCTTATGGATTTTTTTATCATTATTATTATGATCGATTAATTTACAAAATATAATGAACAAGATCGACAAGGAAAGACGCAGTTTAATAAAGTACAACACAACTTCATGTAATATTATTTATCAAACGTGTCAGTTTTTGTCTTGCAATACTTCAATTATATAAGCAGTCAGTGTTTACAGGTTTATCAATACTTGTGTTTTTCCGGAGAAACAAATAAGGTAAGATGCTTATTCCTTTTATTTGTGATTGTTTATATTTGAAAGCAATTTAGAAGAAATTACGAAAATTGGCATTGAAATAATATAAGTCTCTCTTATGATAATATTTTATTTCAGAATCACTTGTAATGCACTTGTAATTACTGTTATTCAATATCTTATTTCATATTTATTAATAAAACAACGTTTTAATAACTTTCGTGACAAATGTTTATATGTATTTCTAGTGGTTTTGATGTGTAAAGAGAAGCTTATAAATGTATAAGTTAAATAAAATTTTCTTCTTCTTTTCTTTATTTTTATCTGTCATTATTTATTTGGTGAATGAATTAGGAGGAAATACGACGAAATTGAAACAAGAAGTATCTTTTTTTTTTACTTTAAAAAAAAAAAAAAAGATACTCGGCCGAAGTAAAACTGATTAACTTGCATATGTTAGTTCTTAGTTTTCCATGCAAAATCGTAAAGAAATGTGAGCAATCACGTAATATTTTCGTGTAGGGTTATTAATCTTGAAAATGGAACATTTTAAGATGTATGTATAATTAAACAAACATATCGTGTTTCCGTAAGTTAACTCAATTTCTTACACCACCATCTCAGCAGTCGACGAGCAAGTATTTTCGCGTCATGACAAAACCAACATAATGGGTTTGCGACCAGCATGGATCCAGACCAGCCTGCGCATCCGCGCAGTCGTATCAGGATCCATGCTGTTCGCTATCAGTTTCTTTACTTGTTATATGGTCTGTAAGCGAACGGCATGGATCCTGATCAGACTGCGCGGGTCGCAAACACATGTTGGTTTTGTCGTGACGCGGCTCAAATACTTGAATAATATGCAAAAATATATAAAAAAAATAAATTATAATAATTTATTAGTCACTTATTGAACATCGTAAACATATATTCTGATATTGTGCTCGTTTTGACAAAAATGTAAAACAAAATATATATAGTAAGTTCGCACGTAAAATAAACTATTCACTAGAAAGTGTTATGTGATCTGAAAGCTGTGTAAAATGTTTTTCGGGAGGAAGTATTGCAAAACATAACTTAAATATCTGAGCAATTTAACTAGAAAGTTAAATAACTATCCTGTACATTATATTTTAAAATTATCTAACGACAAGAACTATCCTTTATATTATAATTGATATGTCGCTTTGCTTTTATTTTGACGTTGTGTGACAGTGAAGTTATTGATCAACCCCATTTACAAAGGCTATCAAAATTTTGGCAGTTCGTGTGCCGTACATAAATAGCTATTTAATCAAAATTGGGTCAAATAAAAATACCATTTGGAAATCAAATAAATTTTGATTCCAAAAATGAAATTTTAATGACATCGTGTACCTAACTCATTGTTACGGAAATATGTAAAGATTGTCTACCAATATGGAGTCTGCTTTCAAATGAAATCTCGCGGGAGATTTCTAGCATCGGGGCCATACCCCCTATTTTTTGAACTTTACTATTAAAAATAAAACAAAATCAAATTTAAAACCACCCTAGGGAACTTTTTTACAGTATTAAAAACCCTTTTTTCGGTTTTCAATTAAATTTTAAAGATTTAAGGAAAAATTTGTTTTGGAGAAGGACAAGGGGGAGGTATTTTTATTTTCCCGGGCCAAAATTTTAAATTGTTTTAATTTTTAAAAGTTTTTTGTTTTTTTTGCTTTTAAGGAAAAAGAAATCCCCAAAATACCCAGTTTTTTTTTTTCTTTTAGGCCCCCTGCACCCCAGATTTTTTCGTTATATTTTCTCATTAAAAATGCAATTTTAAAAGGGTTTTAAAATTTGAAAACGGGGAGACCAGCGCATTTTTCTCCAATTTCGACAGTATTAATGCATTATATTTATTGAAGAAGGAAGAAATGATTAGCTATATATTTGTGTCATTGAGTTAACTTGTCTGTGATTTCTGAGGTGGTAGGACTCGTTGTGTTGGGGTATCAGATCAGAGAGATAGTTTGAGTAATTCAATTGTACATTTTAAAGATTAAAACTAGTTAATGTTGTTTACGCCTTTCGGCCAGGGTATCCCATTTCAGGTCGTTAAGTAATTTACTAATATTGCATAATTTTGTAGCACCTGTTACTATTCTTGCTGCCTCGTTTTGAACTGCTTCAATTTCATTTTTTAACATGTTCGAGGAGTTATCTCATGTAACATCGGCGTACTCAAGCATAGGGCGGATAAAAGACATATACATTCTTTCCAAGCTTGAACGATTGAGGAGAAATTTCAGTGATCTCATGATGCCTACTCTCTGGCAAGCTTTTCGCAGTATTATAGATATATGAGTATCCCATTTAACATTTTCAGAAAGGGTAACACCAAGATGTGTGTTTGATTTTGTACACGTTGATTGGAATTCCATTCATTTGAATTGGGGGATGGTTTACTTGTTTTAATTTTCTCGAAAATATCATGGATTCTGTTTTGGACGGATTAAAAGTAACAAGCCAAGCCTTTGACCATTCATGAATTTTTTGAAGGTCGTCATTTAAATGCTTGGCTGCGACTATGGGATTCTCTACAATGATATAAAGGCTCGTGTCGTCTGCAAAAGGTCGTATGCTTGAATTTACATCGTCAACGATATCGTTTATATATATCAAGAAAAGCAGAGGTCCGAGGATCGAGCCCTGGGGTACGCCGGCATTAATTGATGACCAGTTAGAAGAACAATTAGCGTATAGTTTACCATTCCCGAGTTGAAAAAGAAGAAAAATTGTCACCACAATGTTCACATTGATGATAAAACATTATATACGCCGCAACCAAACACGTCGGGCTGTTTGCCTGAATTTATAACCTTGTTTGATTTGACGGTAGAGTGGGACTGCTGAATGCTGAAGCTGCTTTTAATCTTTATATATCTATCACATCATTTATTAATCGAATGTAACAATATAAGTTTTCATCTATGCATAATTTATGTTTATGTTTAGAATGTATTTTTAATATTTTAGCTCTCTTGTACTAAGTGCAGGGTTAAGCGTTTGTTGGCAACTTTGTCCGTCGTAATAGTACGTCATTTATTATTTAGAACAGTTTCTATTTAGCGTTTCAGTCTTGAAAAATGTTTCACTCTTTTTTTATGATTTAAGCTACACTTCAACAAAGGAAACAAAGGTTGTTTCCCTATGAATGTTTCTTACCCAAGGACGATTCCATTCCAGAATTTTCAGGATGTTTTCGAAACAAATTACTGACAAAACATATTTTACCATATTAATCTATATCTTTCCGAAGTATTATAACAATGCACTCGTCTGTTGGGTTAGAATCGTCTAGTGTCAACTCGTAACTGGGGATGGAAACGTTCTGTCACCATTTCATTTGTAGTGATTGAATTTTTTGTGTGTTTTCCCTTTAGTATTTCCTATCCATTTGTGAGAGAACAAAATATTTCTGAGATTCATTTTTTAAATAACGTTATATTTTAACGCTGGTACACATATATCATGATAGAGTTTCAGGGGAGCGATTAGCCTAATGGTTAAGGTGTCTACCTGTAAGCTCGGAATCGTTGGTTTTCGAAGCCCACACGGGTCGACCCATGATTCCTCCTATAAGCACCAGACTGGTG
>NW_026857360.1:0-5260 GCF_026571515.1 Ruditapes philippinarum
ACCTAGACGTGAAACAATAAAATACATTTTGGCCTCTATCTAATTTAAATATTCATTTAAGTTTGGCAAAGCTCTAATGTGGCCCATAACCTTACATTTAGAAAAAACAACCATCAACTTCAGTTTCATCGAAAACGTATGTCTATTTTTTTTCTTTTAAAAATGAAATTAGAATGTGATATTTCAGTCTGTACCTAGACAGTAGTTTCAAGTACATGCTTCTATTTTTTTATTGCCAAAAATCCCAAAATGAATCACAAGTTTTCAATTATATTGTTGGTAAGTTATAATTCTCATACGAGACTAGAGATTTAAGATTCGGATTTCTTCTCTTCGAAATCAGTTTTTGTATCCGTTCTAAAACAAGAGTAGTGGATCACTGCATGCAACAATTATTATTTCATTCAGCAGAATAATGTATATGTTAAATTATTGACATAATTATATCTGTGCATTAATTAAGGTGTGTACTTGATTAGTAGAATATATACATGACTCTTGCCAAATCAATTTTTAGTAAGGTCAGTCTACAAAATATGTGCATTTATAAACTGATTTAAGGGCTGTGACCTCATACCTTGTTTATATTAAATCAGTTGACATTTCACAGGTAAGAATTAAAGATGACTATCTGAGAAAGTTTTATTATCTGTCTCGAAAGAACCTTTAGGCGAAATACCGTTCATTGGCTATACATTAGAATATTATATTAGTTTGTTTACATCAAAATTTTAAATTCACGTGAAACAAAATTTTACTTAAAATTAAAAAGATGTACAGTTAGCCTACTACAGTAAAATTATGAAATAATTCAAGTTTAAACATACCTTAATCATCTCCTTTCTGCCATTTTCAATCCACATGAAAATAAACCACGTTTTAGTATCCTGTTTTAATACACACCAAATGTCTATATCTACAAATCGATAACATTAAACGTGTACATACGAGACTATGTCAACAAAGGTCACATGTTCGGTGTTGTTCGTCACCGTTCGGTAAAATACGATAACAGAGTTACCTCTCTTACACCAAAAATAGCCAAATATAGAAAAAAATATAACTGAGTTCAATTATGTAGTACTATTTCTTTTGTTCATTTATTTAATTATTGTAAATGAATCAAGTTACGGACTACGGTCCTTAAAAGGTCTTAATCGTGTAACAACTTTTCACATGCAAATTTTATTTATCTCAATAATTTTAATACGTCCTCCATTAGGTACCATTACAGCACAGATACTTGGGGTTTGGAGCTCAAAACGCCTTTAAAATCCAAATAAAATGCATATTTGTCAATCCCAGCACATGTACTGATCATATATATCAAAAAATCTTAATATATGCCGTTTTGAAAAAAAAATCATATTTCAACAACTATAATAATACACAAGATAAAAATGTTCGCCGGAAAAAATCCGCACCCTACCGTCATAATCACCATGTATTTTATTCTATTTCCAATATTTTCACATAATCCTTTGGTCCATCGACACAGAAGATATAATTCTTCACGATGATGGTCAATTTTAAACTTCAACGGTAATATAAACAACGCAACAGCCGAAATAAACATCAATATTCTCGCCGTTTTTTTTCAACGACAAAATCTTTCGATAAATTCAATGGACCAGACGGCTATGAACGAAGCTATCCGATTATGTGGTTCCCAAACTTAAAAGCGCTGCGCATTTTGCACACGGCAAAGCTGGGGCCACATAATCGGATAGCTTCGTTCATAGCCGTCTGGTCCATTGAATTTATCGAAAGATTTTGTCGTTGAAAAAAAACGGCGATAATATTGATGTTTATTTCGGCTGTTGCGTTGTTTATATTACCGTTGAAGTTTAAAATTGACCATCATCGTGAAGAATTATATCTTCTGTGTCGATGGACCAAAGGATTATGTGAAAATATTGGAAATGGAATAAAATACATGGTGATTATGACGGTAGGGTGCGAATTTTTTCCGGCGAACATTTTTATCTTGTGTATTATTATAGATGTTGAAATATGATTTTTTTTCAAAACGGCTTATATTAAGTTTTTTTGATATATATGATCAGTACATGTGCTGGGATTGACAAATATGCATTTTATTTGGATTTTAAAGGCGTTTTGAGCTCCAAACCCCAAGTGTCTGTGCATTACAGTTGTTATCTTTGAAGAATGATTAAATATCATCTATAAGAAAAAAAATGTATAATTGAAAAAGGAATCAATTTTAGAACACCACATTGACAAACCAACAGTTCAGGAAAACAAATAAACAAACACACAGTCAAATTCATTTTTTATTCAGCTTTACAAAAAGCTTATATCTGATTATTCTTATTATTATATTTTATACAAAAAATAAAGAAATGTTACAGGGCCTACGTGTCTTAGTGCAAAATAGTTTAAGGTTACATTGTAAATAACTAATAATAATTAAATATTAAATACATTGCATTGCAAAAAGTAACCCTCCCCCCCCCACCAACCCCCCCCCCCCCCAAAAAAAAAAAAAAACCCAAAAACAATTAAATAAAAAACAAAACACCTGTTAAGCCATAATTTACAAAAAATGTGTTAATTAAAATGCTAACGCCTCACAGCATAATTATATTTATTTATACATGGTGTTGCATTTTTGAATTCAAATTGCCTGTTGCCTGGTGGAAATAAATGGGATGCTGGTGTGTACAACAAATGCCAACGTACAATCTAGCATCCCATTTATTTTCCACTAGGCAATTTGAATTATTTAGGAAGAAATGCACTCACAGCATGCAGCATCAAGCATTTTTTCTTTTTCAAATTGTAATGATATCCACGCATATACATCATTCTCTTCACATCGGCGACATATTTAAATGAAACAAAAGTTGAAAAATACGATATATCTTCGACTTTTTGTTGTTGAAAAAATTGCCACTTGAAAGGAAAATCCAACCTGTAGGTCTAGCTTGTATTGGCATTAAGTTTCTTCCAAAAATAACTCATCGTTCTCAAACTAAGTGTGACGTAACCATTTTAAAATGGTTAAATGAAGTCAGCGACCTTGTTAAATGATCAGCCAGCATATTCCAGGCAATCGGAACACCTCGGGCGACTTCAAGAATTTGACGGAGATTGCCAAGTTGTTACGACTGATATTCCAGGGTATATCTAAGCAAACACACGGATGTGGTGTTTGTGACGAACTCCGGCTTTACTCTCGCTAATTACTCCCATCTTATATATCAAATGTTGTTTGATTTAAAAAAAACGACACAGTCAGACCTAGTCCCGCTTTAAGATTCCTTGGTGTTATGTAACGTAAACAACTACCTATCTAGGTCGACCTATATCTGATCTTAAATCTACCCGAGATCGGCAAAATTTATTTTTAAAAATATTGGCATTACTAGACTAACGCAACCGTGTTGTCAAATAATGCAAGGGTAATCACTCTTGTCTTGATAAGTTTTAGTGACTACAATAATAAGCTCCCCTTTTTGTCTATATACAGTGTGCTTATTTTCGTCCTGTGTGACTGAATATTTGAGCGAATGCGTCGTTTATTTAAACATTGCTCTTCTTGGTGGATATTTGTTTGTTTTTGTATTCATTAGTTTATATACCATCAAACTATCTTCATAAAATTCAATTAAAGCCCCGATGCCATACACTTAGTCTAGGAGAGTCATAATTATGTGTATACAGCTCATGATGTAGATAACTTACGCGTTAGCTGTATTCGTAAGTTGAAACATATACTGTAGTCGTTGTTAGTCGTCGCCGTCGTAGCCAATGCCATAGGCGTTGTATGTCGTCGTAGCCATCGTCATGTCAGTCTTGGTCGTATCTGTATACGTGGATCAATCTCAGACTTCTAGGTCGTACTTATTTGTATTGTAAAAGTCTTCCTCATGGTCAAAATCGTAGTAGATGTGATAATCGTGGATGTCCTATATGTACTCATGGACGTATATTTCGCGGTCGTTTAAGTCGTATATGTACTTTTATACTTTTATCGTTGTTGTTGCCGTATTTGGAAACGTAAAAGTCGTAACCATGGTCGAATTCGTAGCAGTCATATTATTCGTAGTTTTCTTGTTGGTATTTGTGTGGTAGTACATGAGAGTTATCATTATCACTACATGCACTGTCACACTGAACTGCGACTCCTCGCGAGTTGTTTGAGACACAAATTTTAGCATAATTTTGCGAATTTAAGCGAAGAAAACTCGATCGGGGTTTCACTTCCTTATATCAACGACATGGATGCGTGTGTCGTCTAAATGTTGCGCGAATGTCGCACGCATTCCTGTGAAATATCTCATAAAGTTGTTCACAAATATGTCGCGAGAATATCGCACGACTATCGAACGAGACATTTTTGCCATCTGTTTCGCATGTTTGCGAACTTTTTTTACTTGCAAAATACGAGCGAATTTTATGCGAAAATTGTATTGTTGTCCAAATAAATGATCATATCTTTCGGACGGGTTTGATTCATATAAGAGTATGCAACTCGGATTGGTACCTGACACTTGTATTCCTGTATGAAATGCAAGAGCATTCTTTCCAAATTTGAATAAAATTTTAACAAAATAATTGTGGACTTGTTCCCATATATTTTTTATATTAATAAAAATAGCCAAAATAGGTCAATATGAATAACATCATAATACAAAGTAAAAGTCAGCAAATGATATAGAACAGATGATTTTATTTTGTTTTGCCTTACCATTTAAGGTAGCTTTAATTAAACGGGGGCTTGTCTCCTTTCGCTGATCAATTGAGGTTGACTCATGTGACTGTATTTGTAAGTTTGAGGCCAAGTGCCGTCCATATTCTAAAGAATATATCTCATATTGGGTTGTAAAGTAAAAAAAAGACTGTATTTCTTATAATTGCTTTAGCTTGTCAAATCTTTTAGGAACTTGGTTGATACAGGAATGGGCTTTACTTAACTTCATCTTTAGGCATTCTTATTTCTTAAGGGCCTTTAGGTGTCCAACTTCATATTATCTGCTGGCTTAATTAATGGAAACCACAAAGAGATCAGTTTGAGATGGGTACGTGATCTATGCGATGAATTTGTGAATACTTTGAGAGAAATTTAGTCGCACGAATTTTTTCAACATGTTGAAAAGTCATACGACAAGAAATTAAAGGCAATGCGACTCGTGCGACGGAATTGAAAGCTTTCGTATGGAAGCACTGGAGGGCCCTTTTGACTTATGACTTAATGTCTTTTGACTATTGACTTGGGAGTTATGACTTGTGACTT
>NW_026857361.1:0-62395 GCF_026571515.1 Ruditapes philippinarum
TGAATAATGATAATAATTAATAAATGCTTTGCTCATGAAAAGTATGATAATACATTGTGAAGTATTCAACGGACAAGTAATTTACCTGACATCGTTTTGGGTTTTTGAAGTCTTTGCTATTTAACCATGTGCATAATTCAATATCTAGACAACTATAGGGAATATGATAAAATTACTTGTGTGTATCAACGTACTTCAAGTATGTCAAGTGACATTATGGGTTTTATTCCGTACATACTTGTACTTGTGGAGAAATATGTTGCTTATGGGGTGCAAATACGTTGTTTAGGTCAAAGAAGAACGGAAAAAAATGTCGGCTAAAAAACAACGTCCATTAGCGCCATGTTTAATTGGCATTTTAGGCCCACTATTCCCCCAAAATGCTTTTAATTTTAATTTCTCAAATGCTTTTTTATATTTTTGGTGTCCACTTATAGTTTCCATTGTGTCGATTTATTGATTAATAAATGATCAATTAAATTTATTACATGACTCAACAAAATAAAAATGCCCACGATGTTATAAGGATTTCAAAACAAGCGCTTTTATATGCATTATTTAATAATTATATCAAGGATACTGAAAAGAGATAACTAATTTATCGTGGCGTTGACTATATTCAGAATATATTAGAACCTTTATGTCCATTTTGTCTATCAACAGAACGTATTTAATGTCCTGGCTAGACAATATAATCAATCAAATAAGAAAATATTTAAAGATTATTTACCCCCGTCTTTGCATATGTGCGACGAATAGATTGGCAAATCATCACAATTTCTTTTTAAAAAAAGTCAACTTAATATTTACAGTTAGTTATAGAACTGTGATTTGGATAATTGAAAAGTAATTGGTTGAAAGCAAAAGTATATACACAATGATGATGTAATTATAGAAAAAAACATGTTTTCCAATGATATATTCTCACTGTTAGTTTAACGTTTACAAGTTTTCCAGTTTGATTTAAATATGATTAATATGATTAATGTGATTTTACAGATAACAAGAGCCATGTCAACATGGCCATCCCCTGCCGAATGTGTTTGCTCATTGGAAGAATGTATATGTAGTAGAACAGAATAATTTCATTTAAAGAGGTCTTTTGGTAATGAAAACTGATGGCTATAGTGATTACAGATTTGAAAACCTATGTGAATACTGATGGCTGAATAACAAAGGGCAATAACTTAAAAATAATGCAGGGTAGGTTATCATTCTTGTGTGCTGCATCCCCTCTCAGTAAAATCTATCCACCTATGAAGTTTCAAGTTGATACCTCAAATACTTTTTGAGAACAAAATTGAATTGAAATATCAAGTATGAAAAAATAACAAAAGGCAATAAATCAAAAATTATGAAAGGTAGAGTTATCATTCTTGTGCAGTGCACACCTCTGAGTGAGATCTATGCACCTATGAAGTTTCATTTTGATATCTCAAAGGCTTTTTGTGTTATGCTCTGGGAAAAATTAATTTTGAAAAATAATAAAGGGCAATAACTCAAAAATAATGCAGGGTAGAGTTATCATTCTTAAGCACTGCACTCCTCCTCAATGAGATCCATCCACCTTTGAAGTTTCAAGTTGATACCCTCAAAACTTTTTGAGATAAGCTCTGGACAAAATAGCATGGAAAAAAAAACAAAGGGCAATAACTCAAAATTGTATAGGAAAGAGTTATCATTCTTGCGCACAACATTCCTCCTCAATAAGATCTATCCACCTATGACATTTCATGTTGATATCTCAAACACTTTTTGAGTAATGCTCCACTCAGGTAAAAAATTAGGTATGAAAAATAACAAAGGGTAATAACTCAAAAATTATGAAAGGTAGAGTTATCATTTATGTGCACTGCACACCTCCTGAGTGAGATCTATGCACCTATGAAGTTTCATGTTAATATCTCATAGGCTTTTGGAGTTATGCTCTGGACAAAAATCAATTTTGAAAAATAACAAAGGACAATAACTCAAAAATCATGCAAGGTAGAGTTATCATTCTTGTGCACTGCACTCCTCCTCAATGAGGTCTATCCACCTATGAAGTTTCAAGTTGATAACTCAAATACTTTTAGAGATATGCTCCGGACAAAAATGTCGGACGGAAGGACGGACGGACGGAAGGTCGGACGGACGGACGGAGACTATTTCTATATCCTCCGCCGAAAATTTTCGGCGGGGGATAATAAATCTGAATTAAATAATGTATATAAATTTTGACTGCTAGATGCCTGTGATGATCTCATTGCCTGCTAGATGCATGTGATGATCTCATTGACTGCTAGATGCCTATGATAATATCATTGACTGCTAGATGCCTGTGATGATCTCATTGACTGCTAGATGCCTGTGATGATCTCATTGACTGCTAGATGCCTGTGATAATATCATTGACTGCTAGATGCCTGTGATGATCTCATTGACTGCTAGATGCCTGTGATGATCTCATTGACTGCTAGATGCCTGTGATAATATCATTGACTGCTAGATGCCTGTGATGATCTCATTGACTGCTAGATGCCTGTGATGATCTCATTGACTGCTAGATGCCTGTGATGATCTCATTGACTGCTAGATGACTATGATAATATCATTGACTGCTAGATGCCTGTGATGATCTCATTGACTGCTAGATGCCTGTGATAATATCATTGACTGCTAGATGCCTGTGATAATCTCATTGACTGCTAGATGCCTGTGATAATCTCATTGACTGCTAGATGCTGTGATGATCGCATTGACTGCTAGATGCTGTGATAATATCATTGACTGCTAGATGCCTGTGATGATCTCATTGACTGCTAGATGCCTGTGATGATCTCATTGACTGCTAGATGCATGTGATAATATCATTGACTGCTAGATGCCTGTGATGATCTCATTGACTGCTAGATGCCTGGATCTCATTGACTGCGAGATGCCTGTGATGATCACTTTGACTGCTAGATGCATGTGATGATCTCATTGGCTGCTAGATGCCTGTGATGATCTCATTGACTACTAGATGCCTGTTGATGATCTCATTGACTGCTAGATGCCTGTGATGATCTCATTGACTGCTAGAATGCCTGTGATGATCTCATTGACTGCTAGATGCCTGTGATGATCTCGTTGACTGCTAGATGCCTGTGATGATCTCATTGACTGCTAGATGCCTGTGATGATCTCATTGACTGCTAGATGCCTGTGATGATCTCGTTGACTGCTAGATGCCTGTGATGATCTCGTTGACTGCTAGATGCCTGTGATGATCTCATTGACTGCTAGATGCCTGTGATGATCTCATTGACTGCTAGATGCCTGGATCTCATTGACTGCAAGATGCCTGTGATGATCACTTTTGACTGCTAGATGCATGTGATGATCTCATTGGCTGCTAGATGCCTGTGATGATCTCATTGACTACTAGATGCTGTGATGATCTCATTGACTGCTAGATGCCTGTGATGATCTCATTGACTGCTAGATGCCTGTGATGATCTCGTTGACTGCTAGATGCCTGTGATGATCTCATTGACTGCTAGATGCCTGTGATGATCTCGTTGACTGCTAGATGCACGTGATAATATCATTGACTGCTAGACGACTGTGATTAATCTCATTTATCTTGAGATTACACATCATACTAGAATCTTTCCTCAAAACGTCCGTAGAAAGGTTTCGGGCGTAAGGTTACCTTGTTTTCAAAATTTGTTTGGTCTCTAGGATCACAAGACATTGTACCACCTGGCGGAGACACACATTTCCAACGTCTGAATATTGACGACAAATGCATGAACAAAATTGATGAGGATAAATGACTCCCTAGACATTTTCGGGAACCAGAGCCAAAAGGAATCAAACTAAAATAAAAGACAATATAACGGTAACTTAAATGTAATGGACTTTGATTTACACTTAACGTAATTCATTTGTTAAAAATTTCTTGAAATGTAGAAGCCACTTAATATTGTACTTTGTGAGCGTTTTGTGCTACTTTTACACGTCTTATACAGAAAATCAGTTCTATATCAACCCACGTTACCAACAGCTAAACACGTTGGTTTAACCATATGTATCATTAGTACAAGAAAAGAGGAACAAGAAATGTCGAACGACACATATGGCCCCTTTTTAGCCCTTGATTCATACTATTGGAAACTACCTTATAGACATATGCCATTGATTGGTAAATGGAAGTGTCCAGTTATAGAAAAAATAATTAATAACAAGATATGTTTGTAAAACATGTATGCCCCCTATTGGCAGCCAATTAGTCATGTGGCCAGGTAATTGTGCCCGACTTTTGAACTAGTGACCAAAATATTCGATAAGGGCTATTTTGAAATGTGTATACGAAAGTTTTTAGTTTAATAAACAAGAGGGCCAAGTTGGCCCTAGATTGCTCACCTGACCCATCGAACTCATCCGATCTGTTACCTAGACAAGCATTCTGACCAAGTGTCATGACAGGTAAGTCAAAAATGTGACCACTAGAGTGTTAACAAGGATTATCCATAACTGATCAGTGTGACCTAGTTTTTGACCCCAGGTGACCCATATTCAAACTTGACCTAGAAATCATCAAAGCAGACTTCCAAACCAATTTCAAGGATATTTTGATCAAAACAGTAGCCACTAGAGTGTTAACAAGATTTTTATATTTTTAGCTCCTGTGACCTAGTTTTTCATCCGAGATGACCCATGTTCAAACTCATTCGAGCAATTACCTAAACAAGCATCCTGACCAAGTTAGTCAAAATGTGACCACTAGAGTGTTAACAAGGTTTTTCTATTTTTAGCTCCTGTGACCGAGTTTTACATCCGAGATGACCCATGTTCGAACTCATCTGAGCTATTACCTATATAAGCATCCTGACCAAGTTTGATGATAATTCAGTAAAAATTGTGACCACTAGAGTGTTAACAAGGTTTTTCTATTTTTAAGTTTGATGATAATGGAGTCAAAAATGTGACCACTTAAGTGTTAAAAATGTTTTTCTATTTTTAGCTCCTGTGACATAGTTTTCCATCCGAGATGACCCATGTTCGAACTCATCCGAGCAATTACCTTGAAAAGCATTCTGACTAAGTTTGATGATAATTGAGTCAAAAATGTGACTACTAGAGTGTTAATAAGGTTTTTCTTTTTTAGCTCCTGTGACCTAGTTTTTCATACGAGATGACCCATGTTCAAACTCATTCAAGCAATTACCTAAACAAGCATCCTGACAAAGTTAGTCAAAATGTGACCACTACAGTGTTAACAAGGTTTTTCTATTTCTAGCTCCTGTGACCGAGTTTTACATCCGAGATGACCCATGTTCGAACTCATCTGAGCTATTACCTATATAAGCATCCTGACAAAGTTTGATGATGATTGAGGCAAAAATTTGACCGCTGGAGTGTTAACGAACAAGTGTGGACGGGTGTGGACGGACGACGGACGAAAGACAACGGACATTCAACAAACCTTAAAGCTTACCCTGAGCAAGCTCAGGTGAGCTAAAAATATCAACCAAGGCAACTTGAGTTGTTGAGTTATTGGTCAGAAACCTTTTTGACGTACAAGGTCAATGCTACTCTTAAATCAGTAGGGGTTATTTACTGGCCAAGACCAATGCACCTGTGAAGTTTGAGTGTAAAGGGCCCATGAGTTTTCGACATATTGATCAGAAACTCCTTTTACCCATTAGGTCAGTGTGATCTTGACTTCTGACCCTTGACCCCAAAACATCCATTGAGGTCATCTACTGACCAAAAGCAATGCATTTGTGAAGTTAAAATGTCAACGTCCATGGGTTGTTGAGTTAATGATAGGAAACTGTTTGACATGGTTTATGTGACCTTAATCATTGACCCCCTGACCCTAAAATCAATAGGGGTTATCTACTGGCCAAGACCAATGCACCTGTGCAGTTTGAGGGCCAAGGGCCGATGTGTTATCAAGTTATTGATCGGAAGCCGTTTTTACCTTCAAGGTCAATGTGACCTTGACTCCTTGACCTCGAAATCAATAGGGGTCATCATTAGGCCAAGGCCAATGTACCTATGCAGTTTGAAGACTAACAACTTAATGGTTGTCTTAATTGATCAGTAACCGTTTTTACCTACAAGATCAATGTGACCTTGACCTTTGACTCCTCGGCCCAAAAATCAATAGGGGTCATGGTCTAGTCATAATCCCCATACTAATTTCCTAGGCCTAAGCGGTCTTAAGTTATTGATCGGAAACCATTTGGCCAACGGACCGACTGACAGACAAATGCAGAGCAATATACCCCCACTTGTTTGAAGGGGGCGGGGGCATAATTAGAAAATGAGCTAGCTTTACCTTTATCTTTGAACTAGAGAACCAAAAATCAATAGGGTCATCTGCTGCATATGACAAATCAATAAGTGATAAATGAAGACTTTGCGATAGTTTTCAAGGGAGACCATTCTGACATTTAAAGCCCTGTGACCTTAACCTTTGAACCCAAAATCAATCAGGGTCATTTAACAATTATGAAAAATCAGTATGTGAAATATAAAGACTTTGTGATAAACATTTTTTCAGATAATGAGCGGAAACAATGTGGTCTACAGATGGACAGATAGACAGAAAAACGGATCCTTAAATCGACAGGGGTCATGTATTAGTTATAACAAACCAGTATATGAAATATAAAGACTAAGTGTTAAATAGTTTTCAAGATAATTGGCGGAAACAATTCTGACATTTAAGGCCCCTGTGACCTTGACCTTTGAATTAGTGATCGCAATATCAATAGGGGTCATTTACTGTATATGACTAAGCCGTATGTGAAATTTGAAGACTGTGATAAATAATTTTCAAAATAATGAGCGGAAACTATTCTGGCATTTAAGGTCACTGTGACATTTACCTTTGACCTAGTGACCCAAAAGAAACACCCATCTACCACTTATGACAAATCGGTTTGTGAAATATGAAGACTTTGTGATAAAAAAAATTAAGATAATAGCGGAAACCGACATTATCAAAACAATATACCCCCTTTCTTCGAAGGTGGGGAAGGTGGGGTGCATAATAACAACATATAATACGTTATTATCTGTGATACCAACTAGGGTACTTTCAAAATGTAAAAACATCTTTAAGGATGAAATTAGTTTATCTTGATGCTGATAAAAATACTAAATATCTATTTTACTTTTTTCTGTACACATGGTTCTTGTTTATTAGTTTTCCATCCTCCTCAAGCCATCTTTCCGGTCTAAATTTCCATGGATCTTCGAATATAGTTTCATTATGATGAATGAACCATATATTTCCAAGTATCTTAAAGAGAAAACGGATTCCCTAAAGTACGCCAAAAACGACAAAATTGATACTGTTGCAGGTTCGGTTTGATTAAGCCTGTTGATGGACAGTACTGGAAAGTGTAAGTTACTGTCCACGCCCCCTAGCACCGGCTCAAGCAGAATTCAAGATTTAAACATGAAAAGGTGAAATTTTGAATTTTTATAATTTTAATATTATATAATTAAGAAAATTAAAATCGAAAAAAAAATAAAACTGCCACGGCACTGCTGGGGTGAATACGTAAACCATTTAAAAACAGAAATTTTGGGTGATTTAGGCTCAAGGACAACCCCCCTCCCAATTGGGGGGTGTAAGCTAGTGTTTTTTAAGTTTGTTTCTTCTTTTTTTAGGGGAAAATTTAAAGTGATTTCCCTTTGATTACTGACCTAAAAAAAACTCCCACTGCATTTTTTAATATTCCCACCCCCCCCCACATTATGCAGCTTTGCCTGGGGTTTTTTATGATGAAAAAAATGAGAACTTTTTATGCTTCAAATGTAAAAAATGTCAAAATAAATACACTGGGGGACGCTTTGACGCAGCTTTTGTAGTAAAACCCCCGGGGCTTGCCCATTGAACAGCCCCCAAAAAAATCAAAAGTTTTAAATCTAATAGCCACCCACCCTAAATAAAATATGAAGACTGTTGACCAAAGCATTCTTAAGCAATTGAGGTGACAAGCTTTTTTAACTAAAGGCCCCTGTGATATTGACCTTTGTCCCAGTGATTTCAAAATAAAAAATGATCATGATAAACATTCATGCCAAATATGAAGACTGCGAGTCAAAGAATTCATAAGTAATTTGACGGATAAGCTTTTTTAGTCAAGGTCCTTCTGACCTTGACCTTTGACCAAGTGACATCAAAATCAATAGGGGTCGTCTAGTAGCCATAACCAACCTCAATACCAAATATAAAGACTGTTGACTAAAGCATTCTTAAGCAATTGAGCGGACAAGCTTTTTGAACTTAAGGCCCTAGTGACATTGACCTTTTGACCCAGTAAGCTCAAAATCAACATGGGTTACCAAATGGTCATGACCAACCTCCGAGCCAAATATGAAGACTGGTGACGTCTAAAGCAATAGGGTTAATCTACTAATTATGACTAACCTCCGTGCCAAATATGAAGACTGTATGTCAAAGGATTCTTAAGTTACTGGACGGACAAGCTTTTTTAGTCAAGGCTTCTGTGACCTTGACCTTTGACCTGGTGACCTCAAAATCAATAGGGTTCATCTGCTAATTATGACTAATCTCCATGTCAAATATGAAGACGTTGGGTCAAAGGATTCTCAAGTTAGTTGGTGGACAAGCTTTTTTTTAGTAAAGGCCCCTTTGTTCTTGACATTTGACCTGGTGACCTCAAAATCAATATAGGTCATTTAATGATCATGACTAACCTCAATGCCATATATGAAGACTATGGGTCAAAGGATTCTTAAGTTTTTGGACGGACAAGCTTTTTTTAGTCAAGGCCACTGTGATTTGACTTTTAACCTGATGACCTCAAAATCAATAGGAGTCATCTAATAATCATGACTAATCTAAATACCAAATATGAAGACTGTGGGTCCAAGGAATCTTAAGTTATTTGGCGGACAAGGAAAAACCGACGGACGCCCGACGACGGGCGGACAAGCTGATTCAAGTATACCCCCTTATAACTGTGTTGTGCGGCGGTATAAAAATGATTTTTGATTTCCAAGTACGAAAATTATGGGTATGCCCGTTCTTGGTGTCAAAATTTTCCACCGGGTAATATCGTCAGTTACCGCAATAAAGCCCGAAAATAATTAATCAGCGAGGTGCGAAAGACAGGACCGTCATGACATGTACATTTTAGCCAGGTATTTACACTTGAAATGTATAAAAAGAGCCATCAGTGATGACATGTGTCGCCTCATGATAGCCAATTGCATGTCGCAGCTACGGTGTAGGAGAGCTCTGTAGGAGCACGTTTTTCTCGGAGCACATTTGTCTTACGTAAGACCAATGCGGTCGCATTTGTCCCACACGAGACAAATGGGACCTCAAATGTCTACCCCAAAAAACTCATTTGTGTGACAAATGTGCTCCGATCAAGTTTTTTAAGGGACAAGAAAGCACATTTGTCTCATGTGTTTTTAAGGGACAAGAAAGCACATTTTGTCTCATGTCATTTTTTATGAATTATTTGTCACATTATTCACACGGCAGAAATTCTTTTTTAGAATCGAGGTTCGCCGTTTTACCTCATGTCAAGTGTAATGATCAATAGGTTTGCTCATGCTTTCTTTATGAAAACCTAAAGTGAACTATAATCATAATATCTCTAATTCAAGTAATTGATTGGCTTAACCTGAAGGCGTACAGTGAAACAAACTAAATCCCGTTCACAATGGTACAATGGTGACAGCCCGGTGGCACGATGTTACGTTGATGAAAACGCGATGGTGCGATGGTGAAAACATAATGGTACGAACGTGAAACAACAACTGTACGATGGTGAAACAACGATTGTACGATGGTGAAACAACGAAGGTTCGATGATGAAAACATGATGATACTATGGTGAAAGACGATGTTACGATTGCGAAAATACGATGGTACGATATGATGAAACTGCGATGGCATGATGATGAAAACGCGATATTATTTTCTCTATCGTGTCATCGCATCATCGTGCTTTAATCATCGTACCATCTCAATTTCACCTTTGTTCCAGTGCGCATAGCTGTTCAAGGAGTCAAAAATGTTACTTATGTCTAAACGGAACACCGTAATCGGTTGATATTGAATGATACAATATTGTGACTCGTTTCGCATCTCGGCGAAATCTCGCTTCGCATCTCGACGCAAAACAAGAAATTGATTCCAGGTCATATACCGCTAATTAGTATTCCCTTTATAGTCTTCATAAAATCACTTAAAGGCCCATTATGCCTGAGAAATGCTTTTATTTGTATTCCTTAAAAGCTTTGAATTTTTGGTATACTTTTATAGCTCCAAAAAGTTACTCATTGGCTAATTACCTAAAGCATTTTTCATCTGCTGCTTTTTTGCAGTTTGTACAGTTGAAGTGATTTAGAATTTTATATTGAAGTCAAAATACTACATTGTTTATATTTTGCTACTTTTATGACGCATTATTTCATATATATCGCGAATTTCTTTAGATTACAAGCATCTAACTTCCTCAGCAATCTTTATTTGAATATTAGTAAATTCATACTTGCTCTATCTAAAGAAGTAAAAATTTATTCATTTCTGAAATTTCGTGGTACCGGATACTTCGACATTGCGAGATCTCGTGTTACAATATCGTGCCTCGCTTCGTGTCTCATCGGAATGACGCGTCTCGCACGATTCTGAGTGGTCCGATATTCCATAATTATGGCATTACCCGGATTATTTTAGGAACTCATATACATGTTGTAAGTGCTTTTTCAATGGCGGATCTGAAAGCCGCAATTCTTGGAAAATGACGATTTTTACATACATATATTTCTGATGAAAACAAAATACATGTGTAATGGTCTTCTTATTTTCTTCCATAGATCATTTAAGGGCCTCCGTGGCCGATTGATTTAAAAAAAACAACAACACTTGTCCCTAACCGCTGTAGGTTGGCATCGAACTATTCATCGAATTTTGCGAGGATCCCGGTCAGTGTCCAAATGCGGAATACATATCCGCGATCGCACGTCATAGCTATCGCGAGCGCACGTAATAGTATCGCGTGACCACGTGAAAGCTATCGTGTGCGCACGTAATAAATAAGAAAATTGTATGTCCACTTTATGCCACCGTAGATACTACCTTGTTTTTTTTAAGAATATTTCTAGTGCCATAAATCATTTATAAAACTTAAAGCATTGAAAATAAACGTATCACAATTGATAACGATAACAATAGACTTGCTGCATATGTGTTTAGGTTCTGGATGCTGCACTTGTAGAAATTTTCATTGTGACATGCAGAACAGGGATATTCTTTAATTTAATTATATGACTCCTATGCAGAGGCAGGAAGTTTTTGACTGACCGGAAGTGACCTAAAAACGGTTTTATAAATACAGAAAACACAGAACAATGGCTGGTTGCCGGTAAACGGACGGGCATAATTATTACCTTTTAAGAATTTTATGGAAAAATGTGAGACAAATGTGCTTCGAATGCCCTTTCTATTGTGTGTCGAACACATCTGTCTCATTTCCAATTTGTCGCAAATATGAATGTTTACGAACACATCGGTCACACTTCGTGAGACAAATGTGCTCCGAGACAAATGTGCTCCTACAGAGCTCAAAAACATTAACAGGGCAAAATACATTTTTTATTCAAGACCCATAACTCGGCTGAAAATCCTTCAACCAAAAAAACCCTTGACTCTATGCAAGTACTTGAGCTACCGATCAATCCTGTAAAGTTTCATTAAAATTGCATAAGTGGTATAAGAGGATTAGTCCGGACAATTTAAAAAATTAAAATCATTAAAGGAACATTACTCTGATAATAATCATTACATCGAAATATGATGATTAGATGCACAACTAGACATAATATTGATCTTTCTGTTAGGTTTTGATAAGAATGCACCAGTAGTTTCTGAAGAATAGTCCAAAAAAGTAGCTGGCAACACAAACAAGCTCAGCCAAAAATCATTCAAACAAAAGAATTGTGAATCATGCACAAGTACTTGACCTGCCATTCAATCCTGTAAAGTTTTATTGAAATTGCATAAGTGGTATGAGAGGAGTAATCCGAACAAACTTGATTAAAATACCCTTTTCATTCAAAGGCTATAATTGGTCCAAAAATCATTCAAGCGTAAAACCCGTGTAATATGCGCAGGTACTTGACCTACACATCATCCTGTAAAATTTCATTGAAATTGCATCAGTGGAATAAGAAGAGTAGACCGGGCAAACTTTAAAAAATAAAAATAATTAAAGGGTCATAACTCTGACAAAAATCATTGAACCATAAAAAACCAATAATATATATTATTCCTGTAAAGTTTGGATGATATTTCACCAGTAGTTTTTGAGAATTAGTTCGGACATGCATTCGAGTATCTGGCAATACACCAACAAAACTTTTTTATTCAAGGGCCATAACTCGGCCAAAAATTATTCAACAGGAAAACAAGGACTTGGCTAAAGATCAAGCGTGTTAACTTTTATTAAAATTGCATAAGTGGTATAATAGTAGTAGTCCGGACAAACTTTAAAAATAAATATTATTCAAGGCCCATGACGCTAACAAAAAAAACAACAATAAACCGGAAAATGCTGACGATATGCAAAACTAGACTTGGTATTCAGTTTTGATGAAATTGCACCAGTAGTTTATGAGGAGAATTCCAGACAAGTTTTGTGACGGAAGGACAAAAAGACGACAGATAAGTGATCCCTATATGTCGCCACTACTCCGTACAGGCGACTCAAAGAGAAACCAAATGGGTCGAGCACACATGCAAACAACTGGATTTTACAGACTTCTGAATGGCCTTGTGCTCCAAGACTGACATCAGACACTAAGTCCTATGTGCCTGTATCTTAAGAAAGAGTCTACATGTAGAAGGTAATTCCTAAATCGGAAATGTTCTCCCGCAACAGTTGCGAGGTACCCGTTCCGCTTTATGTTAGATTATGCGGAACGGAACCCGGAGAATACTTCTGAAAGGAATTACCTCCTGAAAATATCGTCTACATGTAAATATTTGTAATTGCAGATGTATTTATACATGCATGTAGAAACATAATTAAACGATTTCCTCATTTTGTCTAATTTCTATAGGGTCAAACCACTAACTTTCAAAAGACAAGTTCATAAATAAAAACATGAAGTAACAATAAATAATGTAACTTACTATACTGTCTTTTGGTAAATCGTACCCTTCAAAGTTTAAGTCAACTCCACAAAATCTAGCATCTAGAAAAGGAACAACTGGTAGATAACGATGAACTTCTAGCTCAACCGCCTCAGTAAATGGACACTGAGATTTATCACTCAGTTTTACATCCCTTTTATGCCCTACAACTCGCTCTAGTTCTTCAAACATTTTGTCTTGATATTCTGGATGATTTAGCAGACAGAGAAGCGCATTTGACAGGAAAGTCCACCATGCTACCAAACCTGTTGATATTTTAAAGTTTGAACAGCAAAGTCGGGTATCAAATTTCTACCACAACCACGGCAATGTATGGACATCTTACAAGACATTGGGACAGATATAGAAATGATGTTGGCTCTAGGACAGATTCAAATTTACAGGGCTGGGAATCAAAACTGCGTCGTATCCTACAAAATGTAAACAAACGCCGCCATCTTGGAACGAAAAACGTATGTTTTTGTTTATAACTCTTTTTGTTGGAAATGACTGAAAACAAGATATATGTATTAACACGCTACACTATTTTCCGCTTCGTTCGGTATATGTTGCTTGCACAACTATTTTGTAAAACAAAAGTTATAGCGAACTTGCAACTCGAAGCGAGGCAGAATTTTTATGAAAATGTGTGGATACGACGCAGTTCATATTTCTTTATCTATCGTTTTTTCCTTCAAATCAATTATATATTTGTTTCAGAGTTCACCATAAACTTCGAAATATAATTTTGCATCATTTACTAAAATTTTATTAAAAAGAGATGTTTATTTTCTAAGAAAATAATGATTTTTACGAAATGATACGACGCAGTTGAAAATAAAATATGATACGACGCAGTTGTATTTTTGGCAGTCTTTTCAACAGGGATAAGTTTGGCAATATATTTCTATTTTATGGAATAATCACTTGCGCTAGATAAAAACCCAGATCATTTGCGGTGTAAAGCAATGTTCTGTTGATTATTTAGAATACAATGTGTCATATCCAATATAACGTTTAATTTGAAAGTTTACATTGCGGAAGCTACTTTTCAGTTAAACATGAACATGTTACCTTATTGATCATAATATCTAAAATAATTTCTTATGTTTTCCTGTATGTTCAATATTATCCCTAATTTTTTCGCAAAAAAATGTAGAAATCTATTAACTTAAATTCATTTTGGCTAGCTACGCTCTAAGTTAACTGTGGTTCTGCATGTTCTGGGTATTGACTGCTTTTTTGTGGTTTCTTTTCAAACTTTCACTCTACACATTAGCTTTACTAGGGGCGAGGACCTCAGGTGCGCCTCTGTGCATTATTTCAGGCAAAATGTTGTACCTGCAGGTAACCGTCGACATTTTGAAACTAGCTTGATAGGTTTTCCACACAAAAGAATAAAAAGTCCCTGGTGGTTTTCGAATTCATAGCAGTTCAGTTCAAGTGATTTGAATTCAGTAAACATAAACAGCTCGGCCTCGGTCGGACACACCTGTCTGATTTGTTTTTTCAACAAAATTTGTTAACGTCATCTGTACAAATAAGCAGCTTTTTTTTATTAACTTCTGACGTGAAGTTTTAAGATTAAAAATAATTGAAATAATTATAAAGAGAATAAAATTTAAATTTCTTATTTCGGTATTAATAGCAGAGAAATTTTAAATGTAAACAGGGGGTAATCCTCTGTGAAGTCATTTTCTGAAAACTTTTGTTTAAGTTTTCAGGCAATTCATTATCAAATAAAAATCACACTTTAGTATGAAGGTATGTTAAGATGTCATGTCTCTAGTCTGTTGAAAATTCGATACGATAATCTGACATTTTCTGTTCAATATTGTGAAAACTTAATAATTCTTCAATACTGTTGAAAGATCATGTCTGCCTATATCTGTATCAAATTTATCGGTGCATTGCGTAAAATACCTTTGCAAAACGGACACCTTTTTTACAAAATAATTTGTAGTTGTATCATATGTAACTCGATTTTGAAAAGTTTTTTGATGGAGAAGAATGATACTCAAGTGCAAGTATAGAAATACATTCCGAAGACATTTCCTCATCGGCGATAAAGAAACGCAGGGGTAAAGTTCCGCGGCGCTGAACATAAAATGACTAAACGGAACGCATAAACTACTTGCAAAAATATATTGTAGCTTAACCATTTATAATATTATTTTAAAAATTTAATGTCCAATTTCAAATAATAAAGCTCATCTGTCCTCGTCAATTATTAAGAAAATGAATACAATAAAATTGGCACGTAAAAGACAAAAGTAATAACGGAATTGACGGAAATTATTGCTCATTACAAGTAACAACGGTAGGCATGCAATTTGCGCATTCCCGATAGCGAGAGACCTTTTCAAAATTTGTAATTTTTTCTCCTTTTTTTTAAGAAAAAAGTCATTCCTGATTAATACAGGGTCCAGTGGTGGAGGTTACACTGGAATATTGAATTTTGTATCAAAAATAGTAATCATTCCCATTTCGAACTCACGTGAACAAGTTTATTAGCATGCTAAGGCAACAGTAGAACACGTTGTCATATGGGTGTGCGATCACGTGTTTCAATGTATATTGCATTTGATACAGCTTTTCGGAATTTGTAGATGATTATGATTAGTACTAAAATGCGACCGAAAAATGCATCCTTAATAGAATTGTATTACATTTTCATTTTTATGAAACCAATTAGTGACCTCTGCTTTTGACTTAAGTTGTAAACAAGAAATGTTGTAGGACGTTATTGGCATACCTAGCACATAATTTAAATAGTTTAACAAATATTCAGCCTGCAATGAAAATACAACTGCGTCGTATCATATTTTATTTTCAACTGCGTCGTATCATTTCGTAAAAATCATTATTTTCTTGGAAAATAAACATCTCTTTTAAGTGAAAGTTTAGTAAATGATGCAAAATTATGTTTTGACGTTTATGGTGAACTCTGAAAACGAGTATATAATTGATTTGAAGGAAAAACGATAGATAAAGCAATATGAACTGCGTCGTATCCACACATTTTCATAAAAATTCTGCCTCGCTTCGAGTTGCAAGTTCGCTATAACTTTTGTTTTACAAAATAGTTGTGCAAGCAACATATACCGAACGAAGCGGAAAATAGTGTAGCGTGTTAATACATATATCTTGTTTTCAGTCATTTCCAACAAAAAGAGTTATAAACAAAAACATACATTTTTCGCTCCAAGATGGCGGCGTTTGTTTACATTTTGTAGGATACGACGCAGTTTTGATTCCCAGCCCTGATTTAGGACACTATGCTATATGATATTTTAATTTTCCCAATACAATGGAATTGTTATAGCACTAGTGTAAATAGGTAATTGTCAAAATTCAATCATTAAGACAATATTTATATATGAAGCAATAGCATTATTTTGACAATGAAACAGTCAACACTATTTTTAATATCTTTGTTGGCATAACCTGTCCTACCTGCTTCCATTACTTCTAATACTTGATAAAATATTTTATCGTCGGTGAGAAGTGGTTCCCGGCCAGCTTTTATGTCTTCCATTTGTTCTTGCAGGGACTGATCCACTATTCCTCTGACAACACCGGGTACAATTTTTTCCTACAACGTGGTAATATTATTTACATTCAGTAACACGTTACTTGATGAGATAATAAATAAAGCTTTGATGAGATAATAAATAATCCATTATGTGGTTATTCACACTAAAATCAGTCTGCATTTTTCAGTTTCTCAGTTAAAGCTGCATTAAATAAATATTTTAAAAATATTTTGTCGTCGGCCTAAAAATCAAGCATTCTATAGTTTTATTAACACGTTTAACAGTATTGTTGTAAATCTCATCAAATATTGTTCATAAATTAGGATTTTAAACGGAAACCCCCACGGTAACACTAAAGTTCGTATATAGGAACTCGAGAACGGGACCGCAGATTGCGGCGCATATTTTCCATCGTGTAACGGTTTTTAAAAACGTTTCTGCTACATCTGAATATCTTTAAGTACTATCCGAGCATATGGCCTCAAACAATATATTATCACTTGAACCCAATCTGTTACTTTTAAAACTGGTCAAATTTTACGGTATTATAAAAAAAGACAAGGAGTGACATCCGCCATTTGCCGCAACGTTCGGCATGAGTTTTCCCCCTTTGGCTACACTTGATTACTATTTTTTCAGAATTTTGTTCCCGTTATCGTTGTCAACTATCAGTATCGTAACGGTTTATTGTTTACACGTGTTGACATGCACTAGTGTTTGACATGTATAGTCGGCATTATAACGGGCGTATTCGTGTTATGATTTGTTTACATGGAGAAAACAGACACTTTAGTAATATGGTCTAATAGATTTTGCCTAACTGAAAAATAGGAATATTAAAACATGATCCATAGATAAATATTCAAAAGAGAACTACAAAAATTAAAACAAAAATCAAGCATATCAAGGGGGGTAACTTACGCCGAACTTTGCGGCAAATGGCGGATGTCACTCCTTTTCTTTTTTCAATATACCGTAAATTTGACTGATTTTTAAATTAGCAGATTATATTAAATTGAGATAAGATTATTAAAGACCATCCGCTCGTATAATATAAAAAGATATTCAAAGGTCGGACAAACAATATGTAAAGCTGGTACGGATTCGGATTTATGCGCCGCAATATGCGGTCCTGTTCCAGAGTTCCTTTGATTTTAACATGCAAATGAAGCCTATTATGAGCTGTGTATACATGCGCTACGTCACAGTTTAATAGTTCCTATCCGGAACACAGCAAATATGATATTTTCTTGTGCAAACACACTTTTACCGTTTTAGCTTCACGGTGCACTAAGTCTGGGGTTCAGAAAAAGTAATCATCTCGTAAATAGATTAAATTGGTATGAAAACATCCGTTACAATGCGGGAAATATACCGTTAAATTAGGACTACTACTTTAGTCATGTTTGTTGTACGGATGATCCGAAGGCGGAGTTTCTCATGCAAACATAAATAGTACTTCCCATTTCGCCACAATGAGGTTACCCTTTTTTAGTCCTAATTATAAGACCTATACGTAACCTATTTCATATTTATCATTCATTAATCTGATATTTTACATTTTTCATGTTCCATGTTACGTTAGGTCTTAACAGATCTTTGCAAAATCGTGTAGCAAAAAAATTGACATTAGACATCGATTTAGATCTAATGCATTTAAACAATTAAAACAGCGTGTATTTACATAAATTTTGACCTATATATGACCAAAACTAAAAATTAAATACCTTTTAACAAAATAATTGAACTGTCACATCCGAAAAGTCATGATTAAATCCTCTCATCTAATTAAATTTCTTGTACAGCCGATATACAAATGGCCGCCATACAGTGCGCGAAATCTGATTGGCTTATTCAAATGCAAGCGTTTAAATGAGTCCAGAAGTTTCTAACGGAATATTTTTTCAACGAAATAATTGCCCATGCACCGTCAGTGTGTTCGAATATATTTTTCCGTTCAAAAAATTGGAATCAATCTGTAAAACGCTTTACTTAACCAGTATGGCCGATGAGCGAAATAGACTGATATTTATATTTTATTTTTAATTGATAAGTACATTGTTTGAAAGTTTTTGTTAATGATAGACCATGCAATTGAAAGAACAGAAGATAAGCTTTTGAATAAAGCTTGAAAGGCAAGTCAACAGACATTTTTTTTAATTTTTCAAAATGCTACGCGTTTATGAGCAATAACTATTAGACGTCAGACTTGACCAACATAAAACTATAACAAGCCTGTAACGTCTAATATATTGGACTACCTTTTTTATGCCTTTAAAACTCATTTTAGTTGTCTGGAAACTAAAATAATACCTGGTATCGATATGAAACCCAATTTAATAATGCAATGTCGCTACTTAGATTTTTATGAAATTTATTAATTGTAGCTTTAAGTTTATTTTCATCACATAACATACAGAATATGTTTAATTGCATATACTAATAGCGGGTAATGTTTTGAGTAGATTTTTGATGCAATAAGAGCAATCAGTGATCATATGTGTCGCCTCATGAAACCAGCTGCTACTGTATAACAGGAAACACACACAATATTAACAGAACAAAACGCGCGTTTAAACAAGGGCCATAACTCAGCAAAAAATCATTTAACATTAAAAACCGTGGAATATGCGCAAGTACTTGAGCTTCCAATAATCCCTGTAAAGTTTTATTGAAATTGCAAAAAAAATCATTGTCCAAAAAATGCCGATAATAATGCCAAAAACTAGACTTTGTATATCATTCCTGTTAAGTTTGAATGAAATTATACCAGTAGTTTTTGAGGAGTATTCCAGATAAGCTACTGTGTATGACAACACAAAGAATAACATCTTTTTATTCAATGCCATTGGCCATAACTCGGGCAAATATCATTGAAGCGGAAACCTCTGTAATATACTTGGGCTATATTTGTAAATCCTGTTGTTTCATTGAAATTGAATGAATGGTATAAGAGAAGTTGTCCGGACAAACTTTATTACAACGTTTTTTATTCAATAACCTTAACTCGGCCAAAAGTCATTCAAGGGGAAAACTCGTGTAACATGCTCTAGTGCTAGAGCTATCAATCAATCCTGTAAGGTTTCATTGAAATTGCATCAGTTGCATAAGAGGAGAAGTCCGGACTCACTTTAAAGATAAAAATCATTAAAGGGAGATAACTTTGACAAAAATCATTGAACCAATACATTCAGATATAATGTACAATTAGGCTTGGTACTGATCATTCCTGTAAAGTTTGGATGAAATTGCACCGGTAGTTTTTGAGGAGTTGTCCGGACAAGTTTTGTGACGGATGGACATACAGACAGACGACGGAGAAGTGATCCCTATATACCACCACTACTCTCTAGGGGCGACACAAATATTGATTATATACTATCGTTCTTGTATACCATAAGATAACTTTATAATATAAACAATTCTGAAATTCTTTACCTTCTGTTGTTTAACATACACATTCATTATGGCGTACTTTATTGCGGAAGCTCGTTGAAACTTAACGTTATATGTTGGTGTAAAAATGCGTAAGCAGGGGTATGCCTGTACTGCGTCATTCACGTCGGATGATGGCAAAAGGTAATCCGTAATATCCATAAACTCTGCCACCAATTTTGGATCACGCTCATTAAAATCATTGCCAATCAACTTAAAACAAACAAACAAATTGCTGAGAACAATCGTAAAATAATTACTCCGACTACTACTGATATAAACATACTGATTTAATCATCATAATTCATTTTTTTGTTGCAAAAAGAAATAAATGTTATTCGTTTATGTTAATGACATTTGTCTTCTCCATTTAAAATTGTATGCTGTAGGATGTCTGAAAAGAGAAAAAACAGACAAAATATAATGTTTTACACCAGCCAGGTAAAACTGCGATTCTGACAAGAAAGCAGAAGATTTGGCTATATTTAGTTTAATCATGGCGGCGATGGCAGTTTTGAAAGAGAGAAAATTGAATTTAAATACGTTAACATACACATGTAAAACCATACCAAATATATGTATACAACGTATCACGTATGCGTACAGACATACGTAAAAAGAAGAAATAGAACGTGTAAATATGTTCTAGATACTAACTATGCTACAAATTGTCGTTGCCAAGGAGCTTTTCAGCTCTGAAACAATCTCGAAATCAACACCTTTTTTGCATGATATCTTGTCCAGAAACAGAGGTCTTTCCTCGGCCTTAGCATCCCTAATGAATCTTGCAAACATTTTCCTGTATGGAGCATGCTCCTTGATTGACCCGTTTGTATGAAGTGAAGCCCATTGTGATCCATTCAAAAACGTTTCTCCATAAAATGAAGCTGGCCTATCATTAAGATATAGCTTATATTCCTCCCCTGTCGTTGCCAATCGGAATAATCGCTCAGAATTTATTACAATTATTCGATTACTCATAAGCTTGACCTGAAAAATATCCCCATAAGTCTTAGCATAATTTATACACTTTCCATACATATTGAGGAAGTTCATTTCAAAACGGCTCCCAGAGTAAGGAAGGCCCTTTGGTCCAGGGATTACATTGCCCACTCTCCGCTCACCTTTTCGGATAAACAAAAATGTCACAAGAATCAACAATAATCCAAACAAACAAAATTCCAACATGTTTATATTTTAAATGGTTAGATAAACAATTATCAAAATGCATGTGGTATTAGATTAAATTTAACCTAGTGTATACGAACCTGTCTATTGAAAACCGACCATGCATATGTTAAATGTAAAAAAAAATAAAACGATAAATTTACACTTCAACATTTTCATATTTCAATACTGAATGTGTAAAACACAAACTTTACATGTAAAAAGGAAGTTCGTGTAACGAGATATAGAAGGTACAGTTACGTAACTATGTGTTACTAAAAGAACAAAACATATTCAATGATGTGGCCATTAAGTGTAAATTTTGATGGTAGTAAGTAGTTGAATATTCCAATAACCAATTACCTACAAGCTGGTTGTTTGTAATACCCAACTATTTAACAGCTGGTAGTTAGTAATTCAATCCACTATCACCAGCATGAAATGTTCAAACACATCATACATTTTTAACAAGAGGGCCATGATGACCCTAATATCGCTCACCTGAATATCAAAACTCTCCATGACAAGAAACAAGTTATACTGGTATTGTAAACTATCAATAAAAGCAGATGTAAAATTTAAATCTTAAAGTTCATATTTGTATCTGAAATAGTGCACATGTGAAAACATTATTGGTTGCTTTGGCGAAGGGAAAAAACAGTTACATAAGATGTCACTGTTTGCTGTACAAAATAGATGGTTTTGTTGGAAGTAGATAAGCAGGACCTTTTTACCATCCTTTGCTGCTGCCGGTATCCAGCTACTTCCAAGCCGATTTACTACCATTGTCAATCCCCCCGGAAAAAAAGTCTAAATTTCCCCTTATTGCGTAGATTTCCCCTTTAAAATAAAAGATAAATCAAAGCTTTTACTATATACATAATAGGAAAATCAATGTTCCCAGGGCAGGGCCAATTTTGACCTGAGGGCTTCTATTAATGTAGTCAATGTGTTTTTTTTGCATTCACCATAGTAAATTATAGTATTAACAACAGCATACAATGTGTAATATCCTGTGTGCGCGCGTGCGTGCGTGTGTGTGTGTTTGTGCTTGCGTGCGTGTGTGTGTGTGTGCGTCTGTTGGTGTATGTGCGCGTGTGTGTATGTGTGGGGGGGGGGGCTTAATGAGGGTCCATCTGCCCTTTCAGGCACTGAGAGTATGAACCCCGGACATGTCACCATTCATGTCCTTAAATGTTATTATCAACCAAATGGTGACCTATAAATTTTGAATTCAGTAATTAATACAAGTCGATTTTTAAGATGATACTATTTTGATGCAGGGGACAAAATTATAAAACCTTCGTTTTTGAAATGTCTTGTGTGGGTGCCTTCGGTTTCTTAAACCACATGTCTCCACTACACTCATTCTTCCTTAAAACTGTTGCTTTGTTGTTGTTTTTTTTAAAAATAAAATTCAGTTTAAGCGCTTGAGTTTAAAGTCTTTATTTGTACGCTATACGTCACAGTATTTTTGCAATGACCTGTATATTTGGCTCCTTCTCTTAACAAGTCATTCAATCTCGTTCGCGCATGCTTGGTAGACTGGGTATATAAACTGAGAACGCTTCTGCTTCTGCAAATTCCTTTTCGACCCAGTCTCCGAGCTCCTGAAGCTCCCCTGAACCAACAAGGAAAAGTATTTGAAAAAAAATTATGGAGCGATTTTGAACAAACATGGCAAAATACTTTTTTTGTGTGTTTTAAAAGTAGCCGAATTAAATTTGCAACATAATTGGTCAGATAATTTTTTGAACGGTAGGCTCGTGAAAATTGTGTAAACTCCGAAATTTATATAGAGAAAGAACAAATTGCAGTGCCAAAAAATAACCGAGCCAAGCGGAAATCTCCTGGACATATTACTTGGGTTAGGGCTTCAAAACCTGAAATATGTTAAGAAGACCTTTCATAGTTTTACAAAATCAAATTTGCAACGCAATTGGTCAAATGATTTTTGAACGTTAGGCTCGTGAAAATGATGTTTTTCCGAAATTTATATAATGAAAGAACATATCGCAGTGCCAAAAAAACCAAGCCACGCGGAAATCTCCTGAACATATTACTTGGGTTAGGGCTTTAAAACTTTAAATATGTTAAGAGGACCCTCCATAGTTGTACAAAATCAAATTAGCAACGAAATTGGTCAAATGATTTTTGAAAGTAAGGCTCGTGAAAATGATGTTTTTACCGATATTTATATAGAGAAAGAACAAATCGCAGTGCAAAATCATGACCAAGCCACTCGGGAAATCTCCTGGTCATAATACTTGGTGTAGGGCTTTAGGCCTTATAATGTTCAAAGAAATTTCATCTAAAGTTGGTACAAATCGAATTGGCAACGATTATTGGTCTAATGGTTTTTCAACAGTTGAACAAGCGAATCCCTCTCTGGACATATTACTTGGGTTAGGAATTTCCAAACTTTAAAACTAGAACTGCCACTGTTATGGCGTGAATACCCCCGCATAGACCACTTTTGTCATGACTCAACACTGGCCATTTAGAGCTCCAAGGGACAAGTCTCTGCCAAATCTGAGCAGGGCATTCTTAAGTTATGTGTTCTACATGGCTTCAATGTGAAATGTCAAAATCAATACACTGTGGACAGGCATTCTAAGCAATTTTGAGGGGAATTTTCTTTAAGTTGGACATTTGACCCAGTACCCTCAAATCAAAAGGGATAATCATGACTAACTTTCCATGTTCAAAATATGAACACTGTGGGTTTCAAGGAATTCTTAAGTTATTTGGCGGAAAGCATTTTATAGTCAAGGCCCATTGACTTTGACCTTTGACCCAGTGTTCAAAAATCCATTAGGGGTCATCTATATTATTGGACTAACTTCATGCCAATATGAAGACTGTGGGTAAAAGGTTTTCTTATATTGGGCTGACAACTTTTTCAAGTCAAAGGTCCCTGTGACCCTTGAACCTTTGACCGGTGACCTTAAATCAGAGGTCATCTCTACTTATTCATGACTTAATCTCCATGCCAACATGAAGACTGCTGGGTCAAAGGAATCTTAAGTTATTGGGCGGCCAAGCATTTTTGATTCAAGGCCGCTGTGACCATTTGACTTGACCTGGCTGAACTTAAAATCAATTAGGGGTAATCTACTCAACATGACTACCTTTCAAGTCCAAATATAAAGACTGTGGGTCAGAAAAAGAAATTCTAAGTTATTGGGCGGAGAAGCTTTTTTTGAATGTCAAAGGCCCTGTTGACCTTGACTTTGACCTGGTGACCTCAAAAATCAATAAGGATTATTTTCTAATCATGACTACCTCCTTGCCAAATTATGAAGACTGTGGGTCAAAGGAATCTTAAGTTATTGGGCGGACAAACTTTTTTGATAGTTCAAGGCCCCTGTGACCTTGACCTTTGACCTGGTGGACCTCAAAATCAATAGGGGTCATCTACTTGTATTTGACTAACCTCATGCAAAAATATGAGACTGTGGGTTCAAAGGAATCTTAAGTTATTGGGCGGACAAACTTTCTTACGTCAAGGCCCCTGTGACCTTGACCTTTAAACCTGGTGACCTCAAAAATCAATAAGAGTCATCTATCTCCATGCCTTAAACCTCCATACCAAATATGAAGGACTGTTGGGTCAAAAAAATCTTAAGTTATGTGGACAAGCTTTTTGAGGTCAAGGCCCCTTGTGAACTGGACCTTTGAACCTGGTGACCTCCAAAATCAATAGGGTCATCTACTTGTCATGACTAACCTGCATTGCTAAATATGAAGGACTTGATCCAAAGGTATCTTTAAGTTATTGGACGGACAAGCTTTTTGAATATCAAGGCGGCTGTTGACCTTTTGAACATTGACCTGGTGACCTCAAATCAAAGAGGTCATTACTCGCATGACTAACCTGCATGCCAAATAAAAAGTATTTGTGGGGTTCAAAGGAATCCTTAATAAGTTATTGGGAGGACAACTTTTTAAAGTCAAGGCCACTGTGACCTTGACCTTTGACCTGTGGTGACCTCAAAATCAATTAAGGGTGCATCTACTTGTCATGACTAAATGTATGCCAATAAGGAAGAGTGTGGGTCAAAGGAATCTTAAATTTGGGACCGGACAAGCTTTTTAAATTCAAGGAGGCTGTGACCTTGACTTTTGACCTGGCCCGTGGACACTACGCCCATCGTGACCTCAAAATCAGTAGGGTCATTCTTACTTGTCGGGACTAATCTGCATGCCAAATTTTAAAAGACTGTGTGGTTCAAAGGAATCTTACGTTATTGGGCGGACAAGCATTTTGAAGTCAAGTCCACTGTGACCTTGACCTTTCACCTTGGTGACCTCAAAAATCAATAGGGGTCATCTTACTTGTCATAACTAATTCTGCATGCCAAGTATGAAGACTGTGGGTCAAAGGAATCTTAAGTTATTGGGCGGACAAGCTTTTTAAAGTCAAGGCCCCTGTGACCTTGACCTTTGACCTGGTGACCTCAAAATCAATAGGGGTCATCTTCTCGTCATGACTAACCTCATGCCAAATATGAAGACTGTGGGTCAAAGGAATCTTTAGATAATGGGCGAACAAGAAAAAACCGACGGACGGCCGGACGGCCAGACGGCCGGACAGCCGGACGGACAAGCTGATTCCAGTAAACCCCCCTTACAAATTTGTTGTGCGGGGGTATTAACATGTTAAGAGGACCCTCCATAGTTGTACAAAATCAAATTCGTAACGAAATTGGTCAAATTATTTTTTAAACGTTAGGCTCGTCAAAATGATGTTTTTTTAAAGATTTTTTTTCCGAAATTTATATAGAGAAAGATCAAATTGCAGTGCCAAAAAATGACCAAGCCACGCGGAAATCTCCTGGACATATTACTTGGGATAGGGCTTTAAAATTAAAACTTAAAAATTTTAAAATATGTTAAGAACGCCCTCTATAGTTGTACAAAATCAAATTTGCAACGCATTTAGTCTATTGATTTTTGAACTATAGGTTCCTGAAAATGATGTTTTTTTCCGAAATTTATATAGAGAAGGAACAAATCGAGTTGCAAAAAAATGACCAAGCCACGCGGAAATCTCCTGACATATTACTTGGGTTAGGGCTTTCAAACTTAAAACATGTTAAGAGGACCCATCATAGTTGTACAAAATCAAATTAGCACGGAAATTGGTCAAATGATTTTTGAACGTTAGGCTCGTGAAAATGATGTTTTACCGATATTTTTATAGAGAAAAAACAAATCGCGGTGCAAACAAATGACCAAGGCCACGCGGAAATCTCTGGACACATCAAATACTTTGGGTTAGGGTTTTAGGCCGTTATAATGTTTCAAAGAATATCCTGTAACGTTGTTAAACAAAATCGAATTGGCAACGGATAATTGGTTTGGTTTCTTAAAATTGGGGGGGTTTTCAACAGTTGACAAAAGGAATCTTCCTGAACATATTACTTTGGTGTTAGGAATTTCAAACTTAAACATGTTAATGAGGACCCTCCATAGTTGTACAAATTCAAATTCGTAACTAATGGTTCAAATTATTTTAAACGTTAGGCTCGTTCAAAATGATTGAAGATTTTTTAAAGGGATTTTTTTCCGAAATTATATAGAGAAAGAAAAAATTGCCAATGCCAAAAAAATAACCAAAGCCACGCGGAAATCTCCTGACATATTACTTGGGTAAGGGCTTTAAAACTGTTAAATATGTAAGAAAAACCCTCCATAGTTGTACAAACATCAAACTTAGCAACGAAATTGGTCAATTACTTTTTTTGAAGAATAGGCTCGTGAAAATGATGTTTTTCCGAAATTTATATAGAGAAAGAAAGAACAATCGCGTATTTGCAAACAATGACAAGCCACGCGGAAATTTCTGGAACATTATTAATGGAGATAGGCTTTAAAATTTAATATGTTAAAGAAGGGCCCTCCATTGACAAATGCATTTGAAACTTTGCCTACTTGTTCACCCACATGGACCCCAACCTTGTAGACAGGAGGAGGTAACTCTATCAAGCATTTTGACGAATATATGCCCCTTTTTTACTTAGAATTTACGTTTAAAGTTTTTGTTAATCACCTCAAATATTTTCAAAGTCCATTGGCATACTGGCTTTTGATAAACTTTGCACACTTGTTCACATCTGACCCAACCTTGTAGACCAGGAAGAGGTAGACTCTTATCAAGCATTTTACAGAATTATGCCCCCTTTTTCGACCTGAATTTACGTTTAAAGTATTTGTATACTTCAAATATTTTTCAAAGGTTTTCATTGACATAAGGCTGAAACATGTTGAAATTTTATAATCTTCTTTGAAAGCATTAATTAGGACTCTCTCCAATTGCCTATAATGTAATATTGAATTTAAAGAAAAATTGCCTTTTCCTTTACTGAGAAAATTATTTACCTTTTTACTCAAGGCTTTTTTTTTACTGTCATGCAACTAAGAATAGGCTGAGCGCTAACTGTCCTACCGAAGCTTCTTGTTATATAAAACTTTGAAATTCGATATATTCTCAAACAATTCTGTTGAAAAAACGTATTGCATGATTTTAATGCAGATTCGATTTTGTCTACCGTTGGTAAGTCTCTTTCCAGAAAGATTATGCTAAAATTCCAAAACTAAAGAAACATTGTGCAGGAGATTCGCCGTTTCATTGTCGGTTTTTTGGTCCGGCGAATTGAATTTTCATGTATGTTAAACTTTTTTGAAACTTCGTGATATTTCTCATGAAAAACTGTCAAAAAAGTATTTGCATGATTAATGCAGATTCAATTTTGTACACGTTTGCTAGTATTTGTCCAGGAAATATAAGGTATTGAAGCCAAAACTTAAGAAATATGTCTAGGAGAATTCCGCGTGAGATGGTTGTTTTTTTTTGGTTCAAAGCTATTTTGTTTTTTATTATATGAAAAATGTTGAAATTTCGTTATATTTCTCAACACAACTGTGGAAAGGACATTTGGGGCTGTTTTTGATGCGGATTCCGATTTTGTACAAGTTTTGTAAGTCTTCTTCAGAACGATTAGGCTCAAGCCAAAACTTAAGAAAGATGTTAGGAGAATTTTCCGGCGTGCATGGTATGTTTTTGTCGGCGATTTTGTTTCTTTCTGTATATACGGTGAAAAAAATCATTTGCTGATTTTGATTGCAGATTGGTGATGTACACGTTTGGAAGGTCTGCTTTCAAGAAATATAAGTCAAAGCCAAAAATGAGAAATGTGCACAGGAAATTTCAGGCATGGCGATACTCGTTTTTGGTCCGGCGATTTGTTCTTTATTTTATATTAACTTTTGGAAATTTTCGTTTATATTCTTCAAGACAACTGTGAAAGAAGTGTTTGCCTGATTCCAGTGCGAATTCAATTTTCTACAATTTTGCTATTTACTTCTAAAAAGCCAAAAACTTAAAAATATGTCCAGGAGATTTCCGTTGTGGCATGGTCAATTTTTGATCCGGCCAATTTGTCTTAATTTTTTATGAACTCTTGAATTTTGTAACATTTCTTAACACAACTGTTAAAAAAAAAGGATTGCCTTGATTTTTGATGCTGTCTTTCGATTTTGTACAAGTTTGGTAGGTCTTTCTTTCAATAAATATAAGGCACAAAGCTAAAACTTAAGAAATGTGTCCAGGAAATTTCCGCGTGCCAATGTCGTTTTTTAGTCCGGCAATTTGTTCTTTATATACATGTACATCAAATCTTGAAATTTCGTTATATTCTCAACACAACTGTAAAAACAAGAGCGCCGCTAGGCGGAGCATTATATGCCCGAAAGTGTTTTTTTTCTTTACTAAGGATGAAGCATTTGAAAGACATTACATAAATTAAATAAAGTATTACCTCCTTCAAATAGCAATCCTCCTATAAAATTTGAATATTGTGGGCCAAATGGAACTTCAGTTATGCTCTGGAAACTGTTTTTAGTTTTGAGGTAATAGCTACCTTGAACTTTGATCGGTGTGACCCCAAAATCAATAGGGGTGTTCTACCCAATATGGACAATCATCCTATGAAGTTTCAACACTATGGGCCAAATAGAAATTAAGTTATGTTCTGGAAACTTTTTTCAGTTTTAAAGTAATAGTGACCTTGACCTTTGACATTGTGACCCCAAAATCAATAGGGGTGTTCTACCTAATATGGACAATCATCCTCTGAAGTTTGAATATTGTGGGACAAATAGACCTTAAGTTATGCGCTGGAAACTGTTTTCAGTTTTAAAGAAACAATGACCTTGACCTTTGACCTTGTGACCCCAAAATCAATAGGGGTCTCCTACCCAATATGGACAATCATCCTATGAAGTTTGAAACACTGTCAGCCAAATGGAACTTAAGTTACATTCCAGAAACTGTTTTCAGTTTTAAGGTCATAGAGACCTTGACCTTTGACCTTTGTGACCCCAAAATCAATAGGGGTCTTTTACCCAATATGGACAATCATCCTATGAAGTTTGAACACTGTGGGCCAAATGGAACTTAAGTTATGCTCCGGAAACTGTTTTCAGTTTTAAGGTCATAGTGACCTTGACCTTTGACCTTGTGACCCCAAAATCAATAGGGTTTTCTACCTAAAAAGGACAATCATCCTATGAAGTTTGAACACTGTCGCCAAATGGACCATAAGTTATGCTCCGGAAACTGTTTTCAGTTATAAGGTCATAGTGACCTTGACCTTTGACCGTGTGACCCAAAATCAATAGGGGTCTTCTACCCAATATGGACAATCATCCTATGAAGTTTGAACACTGTGGGCCAAATGAAACTTAAGTTATGCTCCGGAAACTGTTTTCAGTTTTAGGGTCATAGTGACCTTGACCTTTGACCTTGTGATCCCAAAATCAATAGGGGTCTTCTACTCAATATGGACAATCATCCTATGAAGTTTGAATGTTGTGGGCCAAATGGAACTTAAGTTATGCTCCGGAAACCAAATTGCTAACGGACGGACGGACGGACGCCGGTTCATATAACGGATAACGGACGGACGGACGCCAGGGGGTTATAACATTATATGCCCGAAATTCTTTCGGGCATATAGGTTTGTCAGGTCTTCTTTCCAAAATATCAGACCACAAAATCCGAAACTTGGAGAAATATGCCTAGGAAATTTCCGCGTGACATGCTCGGTTTTTGGGTCCGTTAATTTGTTATTTATTTTTTAAACTGTTGACATTTTCGTTATATTCTGCAACCAAACTGTGAAAAAAGTATTTGCCTGATATTGATGCGATTTTCGATTTTTGTACACAATTCCAAATCATTTCAAGAGTTGTTTCACAAGGCAGATAACCAGATTTGCACAGCATTATTCAATGATATATAAACATAATTATTGAAGAAATAATAGTTTTGCATGCATTGCTCCTTATAAAAAATGACTGACAGCAATTTTATATTTACCCACACCCAGCCAAAATCACCACCTAAATATACCAATATCGGTAATCTTCTATGAAGGTGCAGCATACTCCAGAATCCGCCCGATTCTTTAACATATCACTAAACAGCAATGCCAAGCATATGGCATTTTCAAAAGTTGACCAAATAAAGTGTCTGTCATACGTTTAGATTTTTTCACAAAATTTTATCCGAAATTTCTTACTTGTTTTGGAGCCAAATGTCAAAGCCTAGATTTTTAACTTTTTCACCTCCATTCGGAGAGTCACAAATGCATACGAAGCTAACAAAATGCTTATAGTTCGGGTAAAACCCCCAAAAATACTGCTCATTTCCTAAACACAAACAAGAAAGAATTACAATGACAGAGAAATATCAGAAGTTTCCAGTAGCTTCAAAACACCATGTTTTGAGTTATTAAAAATTTTGACAGGGACCATCATTCGAATATGTCCCCTGCCCCCTCAATATTTGGTAAAAAACTGTTGATTCGAAAAAGGATTACGTTTTTTTTTTAGAAATTCTTAAGATATTCCTCTATCATTTTCATCTTTGCTTATTCCGAGCTTCATAACAATGTTTTTGTTGCTTATTTTCTTTCATATTTCTGTCCCCGTGAATTCTAACATTGCGTTGTTTATGTCAGCACACGCAGGCATTCAAAGGAGCAACAGTGCCCTCTGAGCCTCTGTCATGCCCCGACCTCTAGTCATACCAACTCCTTATCAGTACTTGTTCAATAATAAAATACTTGATAAACACTTGAGTCAACAGGCCAAACATATCTTGAATGTACACTTGGAGGCGCCGATATTTTTTTTTTCACTTATAGTAAATAATTTGTTTTTGAATGTTATCACGACATGACACAGTACACCGAATACTATGTGTTTTGAGTCAAAACAAGATCCGAGATAATTACCAATGGTAGAAAATTGATTTTTAAGCTCATATGACACTATTTTGACCTGGGATTGATTTTGTGTTTCCATAAATACATGTCAGATTCGAAATAGAAAGACATAGGATTGGGTGTTTTTATTGTAAAAAGATCACCGTTGCTAATGTACTTTTTTGTAAAAAGAAATCACCGTTGCAAACAGCAAAAATTGCGCCCCAAGCGAGAAATGTCAATAAAAGTTCGTTTTTGTATCGATTTTACACAACAACAACAACAACAGCAACAATTATAGTTTCCTCATCTTAATTAATATGTTCCTCACTTGGAAAGTAATAACAAATAACTTCATAGAGAAAAACGGAATCCCTAAAGAAAGTCCAAAATCGCAAAATTAAAAATGTTGCAGGCTCGGTTTGATTGAGTCTGTTCATGGATGGTACTGTTTAAGTTGAAGTGCAAAGTTTACGCCACTCTCCCTAGACCGGCATTAGCAAAACTGAAAGTTGTGAAATTTCATAAGTCTCGGTTTAAAAATATATAATAAAATATTTCTTAATCGACTTTTTTCTCAAACTCCTCATGTACTCACATAAAATTAATTAAAAATAAAACACATAATCACACACGAGTTATATTACAAGTTGATTCTACAACTCCTGTACTATGCTAACTCTAATTTGTTTAAATTCGAATACATTGGGCCTAGGTCTTCTATTTAACCGCCTGCCGTGTGATACCATGACAGTCATTTATATTATGTGATTATAGATCGCTTAACAAGTTGGACGACTTAAACTCTACGGTTTTGCCTTTTCTTGGCATGACATTGTTTTTTGATGCTTTCCAAATGTATATAAATACGCCTCTTATTTGCCAGCATCTTTACTGACTTGATCTGGTCAATTTGGCAATTAATATGGTTTATTTCTCTTTTTGTGTGTGTGTGTGTGTGTGTGTGTGTGTGTGTGTGTTGGTGTGGAGAACCTACGGATAGTCCCCTAAGGTGACTTTTTTGACACTTTTTTTCCCAGGCATTTAATTCGTTTTTTTACAAAATATTAATGTCGTAATTACGAAATATCACTTCGTTTTTACGAATTCTTATTTTAGGTCATTGTGAGCTTGACAAAGAACCTACTTAAAATCTCACAAAGGGGCATTTAACCCAAAAGAGCCTGGGATAACCCTTGCGATTATAAGCTGGAATGGTTCTCAAGTTATTAATCCCCCGCGATGGAAATAGGGAGGGGGATATAGTTTTGGCGTTGTCCGTCCGTCCGTCCATCCGTCCGGTCCGAATTTTCGTTTCCGGAGTTAGTTCTCTGCAACTTTACTGGCTGGAATAATTCAACGAAACTTTATGGGAATCATCAATATCAAGAGGAGATGCGCATATCGTCGGCTTGTTTCCGGTCGACCCTTTAACTCAGAGTTATGGCCCTTTGATTAGTTTATGTTGTATGCATAAAGTACGTAAAAATCGTTTCCGGCAGTAGTTTCTCTGCAACTACTGGCTGGAATTCAACGCAAAACTTTATGGGAATCATCAATATTCAAAGAAGGGAGATGCACATACTTCGTCCGGCTTGTTTCGGTCAGACACCTTTAACTCAGAGTTATGGCCCCCTTGATTAGTTATGTAGTATGCACTATAGAGTAAAAATCGTTTCCGCACTTACTTCTCTTGCAACTACTGGCTTGGGAATTCAACGAAACTTTATGGGAATCATCAAATACCAAAGAGGAGTATGCGCATATTCGTCGGCTTGTTCCGGGTCAGACACTTTACTCAGAGTTATGGCCCTTTGATTAGTTATGCAGTATGCATATGGAGAAAAAATCGTTTCCGCTCTACTTCTCTGGAACGTGACTGGCTGGAATTCCCAACGAAACTTTATGGGAACCTTCAATACAAGAGGAGATTGCACATATCGTCGGCTTGTTTGGGGTCAGACACTTTAACTCAGGGAGTTATGGCCCTTGATAGTTATGCTCAGTATGCATATGGAGAAAAAAATCGTTTCCGCTCTACTCTCTGCAACTACTGGCTGGATTTCAAAAACGAACTTTAATGGGACATTCCAATACCCAAGAGGAGATGCACATATGTCCGCTTGTTTGGGGTCAGACACTTTAACGTCAGAAGTTATGGCCCTTGATTAGTTATGCAATATGCATATGGAGTAAAAATCGTTTCTGGAGTAGTTCTCTGCAACTACTGGCTGGAATTCAACGAAAACTTTTATGGGAATCATCAATATCAAGAGGAGATGCGCATATCGTCGGCTTGTTCTGGTCAGACCTGTAACTCAGAGTTATGGCCCTTGATTAGTTATGTAGTATGCATATAGAGAGTAAAAATCGTTTCCGCACTACTTCTCTGCAACTACTGCTGGAATTCAACGAAACTTTATGGGAACCTTCAATACCAAGAGGAGGATGCGCATATCGTCGGCTTGTTCTGGTCAGACAGTTTAACTCAGAGTTATGGCCCCTTGATTAGTTATGCAGTATCCATATAGAAAAATATTTGTTTCCTCGCTACTTCTCTGCTACTACTGGCTGAAATTCAATGAAACTTCTATGGGATACTAAGAGGAGATGATTGCATATAGTCGCTTTGTTCCAGTCAGATACTTATAACTCGGATTTTTATTGCCTTGATTAGTTATGTAGTATGCATACATCTCATTGGCATTTTTCCAGATTTTACTATTTAACACAAAGTTATGGCTTTGTTATTGCCCTGAATATTTATCAAGTTCAAGAATATTACTGTTTATGCCATGATTAATATATAAATAAGCCTTATGTCTTCAGTTGTTGTGTTTATAATAACCAGTACTCGGCGGGGGATATAAATTCAACGAATTTGCTTGTGAACAGGTTAAGTGAACAGGGTTTTTGAGTGAGAAGTCATTCTCTATCCAAAATTTTCCAGATTTTCACTTTATCTAATCAGTTTAAAAAAGCTTATATTTTCCTAACAATTATTATGTATGGGCACCGTGCGATCATAAAAACAAAAACATTTTATTTCAAAACTCAAAATTTTCGACAAAACGAAACAGAAAAAAAAAATGTCCGTGTTTGGATTGAAGCACAGGACCTCCATTTTAAACAAAAAATTCCCTAGCGCGTGTACTATCCCCGGCTGTGGCAGGCTGTTCGCATGAGATTTGCAAGTACCATGAGATATGCAAGTTCCATTTCCGGTTTAGAAAATGACTTGCCGATTTCATGTTGGGTTTCTTGAGACTCGCAAGTCATGAGAACTGCAAGTTTCACTGTTACTGATAAACTTGCAAACTTAAAATTATCAATTAATAACAAAGATTAAGTCTCATGTTTAAAACCCATTTGCTGACACCAAGTCACGCCTTACTTCTAAAATTGAAAAAAGCTCGGGAAAGATGTTTTTGACATTTTACTTATAATGTAAGTCTTGTAAGACTTTATTCTATTCTTGTTATTAAATTATCTTATCATTAAGGTATTTATGTTTTTATTATACATGATGTGACCGACTACATTTCACAAATTGAAATCTCAGAACCACACCTTTCCTTGACAAAAACTTGCCAGGTTGAAAGCATTTCTATTTTATCTACAAAATTTTTAATACAACTAACACAGATTGTCTATTTATGCCATTAAAAAAGTGGCCAAATTTTATTTGCCACACTGTGAGGAAAGATGTTGAAGCCTGACTAGGACTTCGAACTGTCATTTATGGCATATAATGACTATGCCGGGTGATTGCAACTTGTTAATATATGTCCGTTGGAATTTTAAGTGTAGGCCAAGATCGCCATTTTTTTTCCATTTCTTTAACGGGCTCATTTCCTGGCGCGGACAGTTTTTCTATTTAAAGAAACCTTTTAAATCATGCATGAAACATTTACTGTAGAAGTCAAATTATATAATTTTTCTCTTCCATTTTTTGCAAAAAAATTCCTTTTAATTTCCCCTAAATTTAATGGTTGAAAAAATACTCATTTTAAAAAATGTCAATGGCAAAAGATATGAAACATCTATATATACATGTATATACTGTACTTTTAATGATATTTAGTTCTTTTGACGAGATAATGTAAAAGAGCTCCATGACTTGTACAGGTATGACACAGAAATCTGTACCATGAAAGTTACAGGTAGCTGATACAGATCCAGTATTTATCAGAGGGGGTGGAAAATTAATGTAGGAAAGTCAAAGGCCAGGCCACGGCCTTGGCTTTGCCTGGCTATAGACTACATGGATATCTAAAACTAAAAGGAAATCAAATAAAAAACAATTAATATATATATATATATATATATTTCTATATTTTCAGTATTATTTCTATTTGAAATTGGATATCGCCATTTTTAATGTTTTCATAAGTTTCATAAGTTTCATTTTCAATATTCCATAAGGCTATTATAGACCATGGAGGATATACAATGCATTATATATAGACAGTATATAGCATAAAATGTACAAAACAAATTTAAACAGCGAGAGAATGTTTTACAAATAATTAAATGTCTTCCTAATTTGTATATGACATCAATATTCTTACTCCAATTCCACTTGGGTATAAATTTAATTTTAACAATGAGAAAATTTTTTCAGATATTTTAGAACCAAGATTTAGATATCTACGGTTCTTTCTATCGAAATTATATTCATGTTGTAACCGCATATAATGTTAATTTTCGAGGAATTTGTAACATATTACCCATGTGAAATTTCACATGGAACAAAAAATGAAAAAACCGAAACTCTATTCTATTAGGCACCATTTAGGCCTAATTATAAATGCATCTGATATTTTGACATGCAATATATTAGCATAACCACACTCAAACCCATTACGGTGAAAAAAAATCAACTTTACTGCACATATACTGTAATACTTAACTCTTCATAGATATTTCATCAAAAATAAGTGAGGAATTCTTGTCAAAAATAATATCATGATCTTGTCGACACAAGATCAACATATTACTTTTACATTTCACACAGAAATAAAAGTTTATTTACACATTTAATATCAATCCGGTTCAATCAATATATAAAGCAAAATGACGATGATTGTTGTATAATTAAGATACCAGTACCTAACTTGTATGATAAAGTTGACCTTGTCAATATGAAAAACATATAGTCAACTTATGGAATTTATATCACTTTAAATTCTTAGTGTATCTTTAATACATTTATATTTTATCAATTGAACCTGTTTTACAAGAACATACACAAATCAAGAAACATACACATATCAAGAAACATACACATATCAAGCAACATACACATATCAAGAAACATACACAATATCTGTATAGTAACTATAAATAACTATAAAGCTATATAACTATTTAAGTCTTCTTACGAACGATATATAATTTCCCTCCTGATCTGAAAAGCACTAGATACAAAATTTGCAAGGTTAAGAGTTAAGTTTTCTTTAGTTCCGATAATTTCAGCATGTAACTCAAAGATTTAATCAGCAGGGTATTCCGATTAGGGAAAAATCTCAACATTACGGGTTCTGACGTGATTGTAAACTACAGTATTTTCATTTTGAATATGTTTTAATATTTGATATATGCTTTAATATGCTTTTAATTCAATTTCCTTCATACCCTGTAAAGAAAGGAAAAAAGCTAATGACTGTCATCTAATTAGACAGTCAATTATAACCTTTTTTCTATGATAAACATGTGTTTATTGTAGATTATAGGTGATAATAGACTGCCTAATGGCAATAATAAAAAGTAAAGATACATTATGACGAAAGTGTTCTGTTCAAACTTATTACTAACTTTTCTAATTATAGACATACAAATTTTACTTCCTTACGCATTAATTAGTACTTTGCTATGGAATGAACAGTGTTTTATATAAATCATAGTTATTGTCACAAAATTCAATCTAAAAACTTTATTTATGGATCAGTCAGAAAAAACATCTTGTTTTGATATCTTTACAGTTTTATTGTTATTTTGATACTGTTGTTAAAGTTGTTTAACTAAACAATCTATATCCTTAAAGATTGTTAAAAGAGGGCCGAGCTGAGCCTGTGCTGAGTTGACCAGTGCCAAGTTGGTATAGGGCCGAGTTGACCCTTTACCAATATCAAAACATCACCGTAGGTAACGTGTTACAGTATCGCGTTTTTCGGTTACAGTATAGAATTTTCAAGATGGAGGATTATTTATGGGAAGAGAGGTAGGTGATTTTTATTCAGGTCCATACTACTAGTAGTTTAGTTTCTAAAACTTGTTTTTGTGCTTTGCTTGTAAGGAACAGAATCCGGTATCTAGTCATATATTTCTTCAGACCCTGCACCGCAGAATTATCTCTATAGTGTCTCATAAATGTGCAGATTTGACGGGGTTGAATCGGTTTAAAAATTTGAATCGAGAGACCAATGCATTTTTCTCCAATTCCGATATTATTAAGCATGCCTAGATAAAGTTAATCTACAAAAACGTTAGTCCATTTGTGTTTAGAAACGTTTATAAAAAGTAAATGACCTGTTGAACCTATTTTCCTGTTGGTAAAATGCGTTTGAAAAAATAAACAATGTTACAGTATAGAGCGAGGTTAATTTTGAAGGGTTACAGCATAGACCTAGCGACTTTGATCCAATTTTGTTACAGTTTTATACCCAGATTTCGGTTACAGTTTAGATACTTGCCAAATTTCCAAACAAAGTTCGTGTATCCATTATTTTTAATGAAATAACTCATACCTTTCTATTTAATACATTCTTGAAAGGTTGTATTACTTTTTTTCTTCAGCAGAAAAGTTATAGTTTGCTATTTTTCTTACTTTAAGTTGCAGATTGAGACTTTTTGCAGAATAAGTAATGTCCTAAGTAAGGACTGTTTTCACGACAACAACAGTAACTTTTATCGAATTGTATTGAGAAAAGAAAGGTTATTGCTTGATTTCATTACACATTGTAATAATGCCTATTAGTAACAAGGGTGCCATAGTCACAAAATACGCCCGTTTACGAAAAAGCTTTAGATGGAGATGGGGGCATTATGGATAATGTTATCTACAACAAGTTTTTTTTCTTGGCAAACTGTGCCGTTGGGTTAAATCGAACCTTAAAAAATCAATAGGAAAGATATGCCACAGAATTGTGACCTTGAACCCTTGGTCCGGGACCTGAAATTTTAAATGGGAGACGGCACTTCAGCCCCTCAGACAATGATGAAACATTTGTCCAAATTTAATTGAAAATCCTCTATGCCAATGGTAGAAAGTTTTGCTCCAGACAAGGGTGTTTTTCCTATGAGCTCTAACGTGACCCACCTTTGACCTAGGAGACTTGGTTAATGTGCAAGGGCACTACGTCCTCATGGTGGTGAAAAATTCTAATAAAAGTAACATTAAAATTCCTCCATGCCCGTAGAATAATATGCTCCGGACAAACCATCTGGAATTTAATCATCTCCAGTGACCTTGACCTGGCAAATATTAACCCTTAATATTAAAATGTGTAACCCACCTGTTAGGGTCCATGAAATAAGTTAAACCCATTTGTGCTACAGGATCCAACAACTAAATGATGACTAAATGGTCCTATAACCATCTTCAAAATTTTTATCTGAACTTTGACCTCTAATGTGTAACCTTGAACTTTGGTCGCAGGGATTCTGAAATTTTGGCAATGCGACCTCAGCAGCCCTCACAATTTGGTGAACCCATTTGTGGCCAAGTATATTGAAAAGCCCCCTAATGGAATGTAGAAGTTTTGGGCTCCCGGACAAGCGTTTTTTCAAAATGAAGCCTCTAAGTGTGAACTTTGACTCTTGGACCTGGAGACCTGGATCATGCATGGAGCCAATACATATCATTGGTGGGTGAAACATTTTTTCCATAAAGTAATTATAAAAATTTCTTCCATACATGTAGGAGATATGCCTCCAGACAAAATGTTGGATATTTCCACCATCTTTAGTGACCTTGACCTTGCATATAATTGACCTAAAGTACATGTGTCACAGCCGTAGTCATTATAATGACCATTTGTGTTACAATCCCTCAATAAATGATGATTAAAATCGTCCCTTATACACATCTTCATATTTTTATCTTTTTTTAAACGGGCGTATAAAAAAAAGTAATGTAATTGTAATTTAATCAACTAAAAAATTCTGATTTAAGATTTTATTCTAGGGAAATACATTTCATTACAATTCTTAATCTTTGAATGAGCTTGAACTGATATTTACTTTGGAAAAATTAAAATATAATTAAATTTCTATGAGGAAAGTATTTACCCTTTGATAAGGTAATTACTGTATGACCTTTATGAAACAAATACCCAAGTCTACAAGAACCACCATAGTTATCACAGTTAAGAATCTTGACCAATGAATGAAACATGTGTAAATAAATGATACATTCTTTAGAACATACTCAAGTCCAAGAAAGAGGATTATTTCATGCCCTTTGATTAAATTCTATTTTTTAGAATTGAAAGTGAAAGGGGAGTAATTGTGTAAGTCATTTTATGAACAAAGTAATAACTTTGTTGTCTCCCTTTGATTAAATTCTATTTACAAAATCTGGATATTTCATCATCTTTAGTGACCTTGACCTTGTATATATTGACCTAAATTATATGTATCACAGCCATAGTCTTGATAATGACCATTTGTGTTACAATCCCTCAATAAAATGATGACTAAATGGTCCATATACACATCTTCATATTTTTATCTGAACTTTTGAACCCTCTTATGTGTGACCTTGACCTTGGCCGCAAGGACCTGAATCTTGCCAAACGCGACACTCCGCCTCACAAATGGTGAACATTTGTGGCCAAAGTAATATTGAAATCCCTCTATACATGTGGAAGTTTTGCTCCGGACAAGCATTTTTCAATGAGCTCTAAGTGTGACCTTGACCTTTGACCTAGAGACCTGGTTCATGTGCGCGACACCTTGCTCCTCATAGTGGTGAACATTTATATGAAGTTTCATTAAAAATCCCTCCATACATTACTGTAGGAGATATGCTCCGGACGAAAAATTGGACGCCGCGCCCGCCCGCCCGACCGCCCGCCCGCCAGGGGCGTTTCCCATAATACGTCCCGTTGTTTTTCAAACCGGGCCCTGTATAATAAAATAGAGAAAAAAGAATCCTTAACAGAAGTCCCAACACGGGGGAAAAACATGAAAATGCTGCAGGCTCAGTTTGATTAAACATGTTCATGGACGATAGTGGTAACTGCAAGCCAAACCCTCCCCCGCCCCCCTAGCACCGGGTTTTAGCAGAAAATTAACCCTTAAAAAATGAAAACTGGTTTTCACCTTTTGATTTTTTAACAAAATTCAAAAATTTTGTTTTTAAAATGGCGTTATCAAAGGAAAACCCCAAAATGTGACACGTTATTGCCAATTTTTTGTGAAAAAACCCCATATTACCCCAGGTTAAAAAATTTCGGGGTCCTAAACGGGAAAATCAATGATGAAAAATAAATAAAAAAGAAAAAATTTTTAAAAAAGGGGAAACGGAAATTAAAAAAGCCTGCCCTACCAAAAAGAAAGCTGGGCAAAAGACACCCCTTAAAAAAGCAGGCAAACCCTAAAGGGAAAGATTAAACAGTAAATTTTAAAGGGGCAATACTGAATTTAAATTTTAATTTTTAAATTTTAATTTCCATTTACCATTAAAGGGATTTTTTAAGTAATTTAAAAGGGTTTGTTCCGTTTGGGTTCTTTAGATTTTAAGTTTCAACGAACACTGAGGTCATGTGAAACATTCCTGCTTTAGTGTAAAGAAAGACCCCAGATACCCTTTGTGAAACATTTCAAACACGAGCGGGCACCTGACTAGAACCACCGACCTTTCGTAAATTAGCTTGATAGATTTCCTCACATACAAAGAATCCAAAGTCATGATTGGATTTCAACTACAGCAGTAAATAAAAGATGATTTGAAGTCAACGGCCTTATCCCGACTCTGCCACTATACTATATGTACCTCAATCAGGCTCACTAGAGAAGATATTGTAATTGTCTGACCTTATTTTATACTCTATAACTTTCAATGTTTTTTTTTTTTTCCAGAAACATGGAAACGGCTATACAGGATGTCTGAAATAAAAAAAAACGACTTTTAATTTAATAATGACAAAATAATCGTAACTTCAACAAAGAAGCATTCGAAATGACGCCATGATCATGATTTGATTTGAATGCTTTTAGTTGGAGATGAGAAGGGTCTTTAAACATTGCCTTTTTTCAAAATATATGTTTTGGGTTTTCGTATCACCGATTGCAACCGAAACCATTTGAATAACTTAATTGGTAGAAAGTCATGTAAATTTCATCACATTTAGTCAAGTAGATACTGAGCGGATGAGATTGCACACACATGTGTAAGACAGACGGACGAATAGCCATCGTGCCAATAAGCTTACAGAGATTTAAAAGTCTATGTTACGTACATTCATACATTTTACCTAGTACATTTGTATATATAGAAAATATCGAAGTCTAAACTGTAACCGAAATCTGGGTATAAACTGTAACAAAATCGGATCAAAGTCGCTAGGTCTATGCTGTAACCCTGCACAAATCACCTCGCTCTATACTGTAACATTGTTTATTATTTCAAACACATTTAACTAACAGGAAAATAGGTTCAACTGGTCATTTACTTTTATAAACGTTTCCTAAATAAAGGACTAACGTTTTGCAGATTTACTTTTTCTAGGCATGCATAAATAATGTCGAAATTGGAGAAAAATGCGTTGGTCTCTCGATTCAAATTTTCAAACTGTCAAATCTGCACATTTATGAGACACTATAGAGGTAATTCTGCGGTGCAGGGTCTGAAGAAATATATGACTAGATACCGGATTCTGTTCCTTACAAGCAAAGCACAAAAACAAGTTTTAGAAACTAAACTACTAGTAGTATGGACCTGAATAAAAATCACCTACCTCTCTTCCCATAAATAATCCTCCATCTTGAAAATTCTATACTGTAACCGAAAAACGCGATACTGTAACACGTTCCCTACGGTGAACATATTACAAATGAAAAATACTGCAGTTTACATTGTTTTGGAGAGGTAGGAGGGTTGTAGAGTGGGTAAAGGGTAGAGGGCGGCGTAATGCCCAATCAACGCGCCTAACACCTGTGACACAGACACTAACTAGTTTTTCCATCATGATTGTCATGACACCTGACATAGCCTGTGTTTTTATATGCAGAAAATGGTAAAGGGGGTGTGTAATCAAACACTAACAACAGAAAATGCAGCCCAGACATACTTATAATACAAATGTCAATTAACCTCATTTAGAAATGTTTATTTGGTTAAATCTACAAAATTTAATTTGGATATAATATAGTGGAACCCCATTGTATCTATACCTGTGAATTTATGCATCCTACTTTCGTTTTCAATTAATCAGTCTGCAACCGATATGTCTAAAATGTTTTTAAATATTCATAATACTGGTATTTTAATATCCATTCTTGGAAACGTATCAAAAAAGTACTGTGTATGACAAGGAAAAGTACCAGGAAATGATAAAATCTTACTTACCGTAGCAAACATACCGGAAGTGTGAAAACGAAAATAACATTTTCGCGCATGCGTACTTGCATATCTCATGGTAACTCATACGACAGCGTCAACTCTATTGACAGGCGATTATTTTAATTTATATACAATAGTGTTAAGTTATAAAACTTGGGGAGAAATAAAATCACTATTTAAATTGCATTTACATGGCTTATATTCAGTCGGAACTTAGTTTCAATGCCATATTAATAGCTATTTGTGGCGCCGTTATATGTCGCAACGCCGCTAAATGTCGCACCATTGACGCTAAATGTCGCAACCGCCGCTAAATGTCGCAAAACCATTTGACGTTAAATGTCGCAATGTTAACGTTAAATGTCGCACGAATTTCCCTTACCGTTAAATGTCGCAACACTACCGTTAAATGTCGCAAGATGTAATTTTATGTTGAACTCAAGTTTTATTGTTGTATCATATTAATTAAATCTGCCTACTCAATTTGAAAGCGAGTGAATTTATTATATATGGAACTGCGCTACAATTGAGGCGGCGATAATACTCATCTTGTAAATAAATGTATATTGTTTTGCGTTCGATTTTTAGCTGATCTTATGCAAGTACATATTGATAATTATACAATTGTCTACTATTTGTATGAAACTGCAAAATTGGCATTGTTCTGTAAATAGTTTAGTACAATTGTGTCTGTAAAATGGCAGAAGAGACAGGCTGCCTGAGGTGGCAGTCTGATGGCCTAGTTGACTGAGGAGGCAAATTGTCTCGCTGTCAGAAGAGGAAGCCTAAATTGCTGACGACCTGGACCTTAAGAGTTTGCCTAACGCCCTGTAAGCCTAACGTTGGTAGCCTAGTATCCTGAGGAGGCCGCCTAACATCCTAACAGCCTATCGATGTCAGCTTTGCAACCTGAAGTTGGCAATCTAACAGCTTAGAGTCGGCAGCCTACTTATATTATAAATATGGAAACAATTTAAAATACAGTTAAATCACTATGAAAGGTCATGCAAAAGCACATACACATGCATGATTATGGAAAAAAACGCCTTTACCTTTAGGGCACTTAACTTTGTAGTCTAAAAGCCTAAAGCTGGCAGTCTAGGAGCCTGGCAGCCTAAAATTGGTGTCATGTTATAAAAAATGGAACGATCAAAATAATAAAACGGCAAGTTGGATTTTTCCTAAAATCTACTAGTACAAAGGGCTTCTTAATTTACACATTTATTAGTCAATACAATAAACTTAATCATGGCAAGTAACATAATTATTGCATAAATTTTAATCAAGTTATTGCCATTTTCAGCAGTTTGAGAATGATTATCGTTAACCTAAACCGGCAAGTTGGATTTATTTAAGTACTTTCTATACTTATGGCTTCATAATTTCCACACTTACTTATTTAGAAAAAGTTCATGATATTGCCATCCATTTCCCAAGTTATATTCCTTTTTTTTCACTTTGAAAATAGGACCTTGTATGGTTAACCTATTCCGGTAAGTTGGATTTATCTTAAAAATTTATTTAATGATATATCTTCCATATCTGGTAGGTGGATACCATTAATGGCCGTGTTTTTTATGGAGTAAGGGGTCTCTAGTGTCAAGGTCACTGGTGTGAATTTTTTATAACATTTTTGCTCATTAAGTCTTTATTGTTAAGATTATGTATTTCATGTTAAATACAAACATGCCAAGGGAGGTCCTCTTCCTTTGTGTTTAGTTGGGGGTCCTGTGGGTAAAGGCCAAAGTCACCAATGCCAAAAATAGATTTTAACATTTTTACAGGTTTTTTAACATAATTCTTTTCAAAGATGTCTTTTATATTTGGTAGGAACATGGAATTGAGGTCTTCTCCTTTGGATGGAGTTATGGTTCAGTTGGGTCAAGGTCACCAGTTTTAAAATAGATTTCTACACTTTTATGTACAGCCTTTATTTATTGACAAATGTATTTCATATTTGGAATGTAGATAACTTGCATGGTATTCTTCCTTTATATTGAGGAAGGGATCAATGGGTCATGGTCACAAATGCTAAAATAGATTTTAATTTGCAGGATGAAGTTCACACAAACAGTTTATGCTTTTATCAAATTTGCTAGTCGTATGCGTGTTTTTATTTCTATTTTAACGCCAGAAAGGCAGTGGTCATTCATATTATTGTTGCAATAAATTAAAAAGATGTTTTCTTTACGCATCTGTTCCATTTTTTTTGTTTTGAAAAATAAAGTTCTTAAAATAAATTGTGCGTATGTTTGTATTTATGGTCATTTGAACTTCACTATGACGTACTCGACATGCGCATTTTAGGACGAACATAAAAGTGGTTACAGATATCTAACCAATATCGTCGTTACATATGTACGAGTATAATTCATGTCTTGTGTTTTTCGAAAAATGTCAGATTTAATTTCATTGAAATATTTAACATGAAGCGTTACAGATTAAGATTTTCATTACAGCAAAGCAATGATATTAAAAGCCCAAAACGGCTAGCTGTCTTTAGCCAAACAGCAAAGCCAATATGAGCTTAATCAATTATTTGTATTCTTATTATATGATAGTTACTGAGAATCTTTCATAGTATAAAGCGACTTGGCGAGTAAAATATCACTTGCCACAATGTCAAAGCGTAAATAGTGTTTGACAAATCGTAAAATGTACTAAATCTTGTGTACTTATTTTAACTTTGACATCTGCTTACTGTGTGTGAATTTGCTTATTTATACTCGCCACCGGTTGCCCATCTGGGCGAGTGCCAATATGGGCGAGTCATCCAGAAGAGTACAAGTCATTTTAGATTTTGGAGGATAGTGCAATTACAGATATAAAAAGATGCCCCGATTCCAGAAGCTTCCCCTTCTTTAACGTGCCAAGTTCTTTTAGCACCCATACACGGGACCTCGATTTAAAGTATCATCCGAAAGACTGATCAGTAATTTTAGTTCGCCAGCCCGGGAATAGAACCAACAAGGTCGAGGTTACAAGTCTCGCGCTCTATGCGGGCTGGCTGCTTACAAAAATTTCGGTGCATATAATCGTAAAATTCGCTCATATCTAGCACCCGACTGCGGATCGATTACTACATGATCAAAGAGTACTACATGATATTTTTTTCGATTTTCGTATTGACCGTGCATTTCATACTATGTTTTTCACGTGTTTTCCGTTTCTGTTAAAATAAAAAAATTGCCTTGATATTCAATCAATATTTCAGTGAATATTTGTGATGTTTTTTTTTTTTGAAAATATAAAAAGGGAGATATTTTAGAAAAAATACTTTTCAGGGTCATCTGTCCTTTAGAAATGCATTAGTACTTTCATATGAAATAAGTATTTTAAGTTTAAAGTGAATATGTTTGAAATTAGCCGTAACCAAAAGGTTAATCAGAGCGAAAACATCTTAGAGAAATAAGGGGAATAACTTTGCAAAATATAACTAGGATTATCTGCCTTTTGATATTGCATCATATGATCATAGTGAACAACTAAACCACGTTTAAAGTAAATTCGGTAGTTTCTGAGAAAATAAATGAAATTACTTAAACCAAATTCTGAGAGTGACAATACCATTATACCTTTAATCTGTTGTCAATCAGGGTTACAAAGGAAAATGTTAAACAAGAGAAAAATACTTATCTATTGAGAATTTAGTATCAATTATCCTTTCTTGCCTAAAGATTGCATTATATAGTAGCTCAAAACCTCGATATTTATGTTCGTTAAAGAAACCAAGTAAGACAAAGATAATTTTTGTGTAATGTCAATTACAATTAAGATAACTATGAGAATGTTAAAAAGTAATATAATTCTACTTTAAACATGATTTTAACATGAATTTACATCTTGCGACATTTAACGGTAGTGTTGCGACATTTAACGGTAAGGGAAATTCGTGCGACATTTAACGTTAACATTGCGACATTTAACGGCAAATGATTTTGCGACATTTAGCGGCGATTGCGACATTTAGCGTCAATGGTGCGACATTTAGCGACAAGTGCGACATTTAGCGGCGTTGCGACATATAACGGCGCCACAGCTATTACCAAAACTCCTTGAAACCCTAAAAAATTTATTTCGTTTTTAGGAAATATTATTTCGTATTTACGAAATATTAATTCATAATAACGAACTATTATTTCGTTTTTACGAATTAATATTTTGTAATAACGAAATAATATTGCGTAATTACAAAATAATATTTCCTAAAAACGAATTAATATTTCGTTAAAACGAAATAATAGTTCGTTATTACGAATTAATATTTCGTAATTACGAATTAATATTTCGTTATTACGAATTATTATTTCGTAAAAACGAATTAAGTTCCAGGGAAAAAATGGTGGAAAATGTCACCTTAGCCTAAGGGGGCTTCGTAAGAACCCCATTTTTGAAAAATCATACATACATATACAATCGATATGGATAACATATGTAAGACTTTTAAATTTCAATACACTGATCTTTATGTGTGTTATTAGCGTGGCTTAAATTTGAATACAAATGCTGAAAATCATTTACAAGAAAGAAAAAGTTTCCACGAATATGAGCAATGCAGCTATACAAACGTTGTACAGAAAGAGGAGTAACAAATATAATTTACTTAACATATGTTTACGCATTTACTTTCCTTAAGTCGAATGTGATCTTAGAAAAAAAACTAAATATGCCTAAATTGTTCTTCTTAAATTAAGTTAGTTCCTTCAAAGTGCCAATTTCATATTACATTGCACATTTTTTAGACAAATGATATTACGATCAGCTGGAACTGATAGTCTCCGCCTACTCTTTCGTGAACCTGAACTCAACCAGAGCACGACCTGGGGCATGAAAGCTCCAATACGGTCTTTCTGTGACAACACGCGCCCCATGCCGTGCAAGATGCACTCCCGACTCTCGACATCCAGTGGTGGTCAGCAGTCAGGAGTACCCCAGACTTCACGATTAGTACTATTTACAGGTGACAGATGCTACAATTTCCACCATCTTAATATCTAGATATGTACATAGATGTAGAACACACATTTTATTATTTAAAGGGTAAGAAGAAGAAATAATCTTTACAAATTGTTATTTTAAGAACATTGCTTTAAAGGATGTTTACAATTAATTTCATTGATTTGTAGCAATCTATTTATGTAAACATAAACTTCAGACTATTTTGTAAATGAAAATGTAAACCTATGGAACGCCCTGACTGTCTTATGCTATCAATATTTTTGCTATCTTCTGAAATGATGATATTATTTTGTCATTTAAGCATATTAACATGTGCAGTGTACATCATATCTTGTCTACAGACAATGCTGACTTGTTCAAACAGCATGTTAACTTGTCAAATAATCATTATGACATGTGCAGACAACATGTTAACATGTCAACGTATCATAATGACTTGTGCAAACGACATGTTAACTTGTCAAAATATCATGATGACTTGTGCAAACGACATGTTAACTTGTCAAAATTTCATGATGACATGTGCAAACAGCATGTTAACTTGTCGAATTATCGTGATGACATGCTCATAATACCTTAACAAGTTAAGATGTGTTTTGCACAAGTCATCACGATTCTTTGACAAATTAACATGTTGTTTGCACAAGTCATCATGATACGTTGACATGTTAACATGTTGTCTGCACATGTCATAATGATAATTTGACAAGTTAACATGGCATTTGCACAAGTCATCATGATTCATTGACAAGTTAGAATGGAGTTTGCACAAGTCATAACGATACCTTGACAAGTAAACATGCTGTTTGCACATGTCATCATGAAATTTTGACAAGATAACATGTCGCTTTCACAAGTCACCATGATACTTGGACAAGTTAGCATGTTGTTTGCACATGTTATCACGATGATTTGACAAGTTAACATACTGTTTGCACATGTTATCATGAAATTATGACAAGGTAACATGGCATTTGCACAAGTCATCATTATACTTGGACAAATTAACATGTCTTTTGCACAAGTCATCATGATACGTTGACATGTTAACATGCTGTATGCACATGTCATAACGATAATTCGACAAGTTAACATGCTGTTTACACATGTCATCATGAAATTTTGACTTGTTAGCATGGCATTTGCACAAGTTATCATAATACTTTGACAAGTTAACAGTACGTTTTGACATGTCAGCATGATACAAGATAACAAGTCATTTGCACAAGTCATCACGATTCTTTGACAAGTTCACATGTTGTCTTCACAAGTCATCATGGTAATTTGACATGTTAACATGCTGTTTGCACAAGTCATCATGATACTTTGACAAGTTAACGTGCTGTTTGCACATGTCATCACGATAATTCGACAAGTTAACATGTCGTTTGCACAAGTCATCATTATATTTTGACAAGTTAACATGGCGTTTGCACAAGTCACCATGACACTTTGACAAGTTAACATGCTGTTTGCACATGTCATCACAATAATTCGACAAGTTAACATATCGTTTGCACAAGTCATCATTACATTTTGACAAGTTACCATGTCATTTGCACAAGTCATCATTACACTCTGACAAGTTAACATGCTGTCTGCACATGTCATCATAATACTTTGACAAGTTAACATGCTGTTTGTACAAGTCAGCATGTTCTTTTGATAAGACATGATGTAAATTGCACATGTTAACATGCTCAAACGACAAAATAATATCATCGTTTCACAAGATAACAAAAACATTGATTACATAAGACAGTCACGGCGTTCCATAGTAAACAGTCATATCAGCATTAGAGGTGTAAAATGTGTTATAATAAACAGGTGTCCCGAAGCTTTTCCGCATGAGCAACAATATATTTATTACGTTACATTGAAAGAAGACTATAAGGAGACATTCCATATGACATCTCTCCGACTCCGAATAGTATACATTTTTTTAAGATTATAAATGACAGCAAATTTCCTTGTAGTCAGGTAATCGTATACTCGGATATAGTTATATATATAACTGTAAAATTTACAAGAAATTCGTCTATTAAACATTTCCACAGTATATGAAAAACTAACGTATGATGAAAAGTTTGTATGTTGAAAATTTGGTAACTGTACCTGTGTAGATATATCTTTAAAAAAATGAAATTTAAAGTCTCATCCATTTTCTTTGGGTCAATATACCCAAAAAGAACTTGTTTTGATAGTTAGTAATCTGCAATATTCGGACATTTAGTTTTAAAATTAATGAAAGTTTTAAAGGTCTGCCAAAAATGACTAAAATATTGACAATAATAGAACAGGTGTTATACAGTTTCGTTTTTTTTCTCTACAAAAAGTGCGCCCCATCTTAGTTTAAATGTGTTTGTTGCCAAGATTCTATTTATTAATTTGTATTGGAAGTATCTTAGGTTTGTTGTATCTGGCGTTATTTGGTTTACACTGGTTGTTTATTTGTTTGTTTTTGTATATTTTCTGTTTCGTGTTCAAAACAAGTAACTAAGTGTTTTTCTCTTCATGACGTAAATGTCATGGCTTATGATTATATAAGGATATAAAAGTACTTGAGAACTGAATTAGAGCGACACATATAACTTGGGAGTGTAAGATGTACTTTAAATGTAATGTGCTTACAATTTTATGTTTTAACCATAAAATTCAGAATAATTGTTAAATAGTTTCCAACTTCATATTTGGATTTTGTTGAATTCCTTTATTTCATTCATAAGATTTGCATTAAAAAATGCAAATTGAAATAATAAAATTGCAAGTTTTGAAATTAATTTCATTTTTTGTCTTCCTATTGATAATATTGGTTCCGATGAAAACAGTTTTGTATTTATTTTGCGAATTCGTGCTGTGTGTAAATACTTATACATCACCTTTATCAATATCCGCGGGAAAGGCTATACCAAAACGTATCCATCAGGTATTTTTCTTTGAAACGAGTTCAACTCTACCAAACGAATTCACGAAGAGTCAACAAACATGCCAAAAACACCATTCATCCTATATGTACACGCTATGGAATAAAACAATGATAAATGATCTTATCGAGAAAGAGTATCCGGAATTTAAGCAGATATACGACAGCTATGATCATTGGGTAAAACGTGTTGATGCTGGAAGATACCTTGTGCTGCATCACTATGGTGGCTGGTACATCGACATTGATATCGTTTGTAAACGCAGGTTAGTTGTCCACACCGTACAATCAAATGGGCAGACAGCTGTTCCAGCGTCCACAGCTGTACCAGTATATACATGTCGGAGCGGGGAATACAATGGACGTACGATAAGTATTCATCTATTTTTAACATATCCAAACTGTGTTCGAGTAAATCAATGTTATGGATTCATAGTCAACATCCAAAGAAGCATGCTAACAAATTTCTGGCCCTGTGCAAGCTTTACTTCACATGAATTTTGACTGAAAATAACCACACTATCCGATGAGATGCGGTATTTTTAGTTTGAAGTCACAAAAAACTTATATTTTCTCATGATAATTAATCCTTTTTTCATCCGATTCGTAAACGTCAACATTTTGTCATTAAACATTCCAAACCATACCTTCAAAAAATATTTTCTGTTAAAGTTTTAAGGTATTTAAGTTTGAGTGTCATCAAAATTTTAGTAACGTCATCAGCTGTTCGCCACTTTTTAATGATAACATTGACAGCAATTCATCGGCAAGGATAAATAACGCTGAAAGCTGTTCAAAGAAACAATTTTCAGCGCTTTTGTGCTACAGTAACTAGGAAAAAGTAAAACTTTTTTGTTCATTTAAAACATTACTTTATTCACGATACTTTCTAATTATATTATTTTTATTATTACTTTCTATCATTTGTTGTATCTTAGCTGAGAGGCCTATATCTCCATTTACCGCACTGTATTTCAATATTGATATTGTTCATATGAATGAATGAATGAGTGAGTGAATGAATGAATTAATTAATGAACGAACGAATGAACGAACGAATGATGCAATATACGTATATGTTAAAACAAATTGTCTGTAGAAAGTATATGAGTTGTAATATTCTAAAAAATACATATTATTCATTCATTTTTCTTCCTATGCATGTCCTGTTGTTGTTGTTTTCTATTTCAGAAGGCCACATTGGAAATAAGATATATATGATTGTTATTGTATGTTATTAATTTATAACCTTCTTTAAATAAAGATATTATTTTTATTATTATTATAATATAAAAAGGTAGCAAGATCTATTAATATGTTTCTGAAATGTTAAATTCAAAGAAAGTAAAGGCAAATTTAACGCTTAATACGAATTCTCTGTGTTATAACTAAATCCATCAAGCGTTATCATAAATAATGGCATATAGTAGACATGTCCCATGCAGTAAATGGATGTGTAACCCGAGTTGTCTGCCATATAAAATGATTTATTTAAAAAATGAAAATTTAAATAATTTTTAAGAATGGCTATTATTTCTATTGCACTATACATTAAAACAGATTTCAAGGATAAATAACAACATGTTTTTACATGCACTTTCATATCTCGGGTTACACAGCCATTCACTGCATAGGACTTGTCCATTATATGCCTTTATTTATAATAACACTTGATGGAGGCCTTCATTTACAAGACTGAATATTCATATAAAGCGTTAAATTTGCCTTTGCCTTTTGACTTAAACATTTCATAAACCTATTACAGGAACTCCACTGAGGTTTATAAGCCTAAAAACATGAAATTTTATTTTTTTCACATAGAAAAACATAAGCACTGAAACATAAATATTAATAAAATATAACCAAGAAATATAGGAGAAATACATTGAAAATCATATGTTTGTGCTATTCGCAGGCCGATTTGAGTGAAAAGCGTTTAAACTCTTTTCAATTTTGGGTCATTTTTTCACTATTATAATATTCTGGAAAAACGGAGCAAGCTAATGATCGGAAATTTTGCACATAAGTTATAATTATAGATCTACATCAAATGGAGAAATAATCTCAAAAAATTATTTCCAGTCCCGTCATGTCAAAAAACCTTAGTGGAGTCCCTTAAATAGATTTTGCTACCTTTTTATATTGAAATACAGTGCGGTAAATGGAGATCAAGGTCTCTAAGCTAAGATATAACAAATAATAGAAAGTAATAATAAAAACAATATAATTAGAAAGTATCATGAATAAAGAAATATTCTAAATTAACAAAAAAGTTTTACTCTTTCCTAGTTACTGTATGACAAAAGCGCTGTTGTTAATACATCTAATTGTTTCTTTGAACAGCTTTCAGCGTTATTCGTTCTTGCAGATGAATTGCTGTCGATGTTATCATTAAAAAGTGGCGAACAGCTGATGACGTTACTAAAATTTTGATGACACTCAAACTTAAATACCTTAAAACTTTAACAGAAAATATTTTTTGAAGGTATGGTTTGGAATGTTTAATGAGGAAATGTTGACGTTTACGAATCGTATGAAAAAAGGATTAATTATCATGAGAAAATATAACTTTTTGTGACTTCAAACTAAAAATACCGCATCTCATCGGATAGTATGGTTATTTTCAGTCAAAATTCATGTGAAGTAAAGCTTGCACAGGGCCAGAAATTTATTAGCATGCTCCTTTGGATGTTGACTATGAATCCATAACATTGATTTTCTCGATTACAGTTGGGATATGTTAAAAATAGATGAATACTTACCGTACGTCAATTGTATTCCCCGCTCCGACATGTATATACTGGTACAGCTGTGGACGCTGGAACAGCTGTCTGCCCATTTGATTGTACGGTGTGTTGTCTCGTATGTTCTAATACCAACAGAAAAATGTCATTCACCATGTTCACTGTAGTTCTGAGTAAGTTAGATTGTTCTGAAGATAGACGTTCCTGAAAGGGTCATATAGATCTACCTTACAGATGCTAATATTTTATTTAACAAAAGTTTTATGTATTCGGTGTCCTTTTTACAGTTTTTACAAAAAAATACTTTTAGCTAGTTCTATCTGTTGCCTTGTTATTAATAACATCTAGTATTTTATATGGCAAATCAACTTTTTTCCTGAAGGTGATAAGTAACTTATATGTTATAAAAAACATTTTACAACACGTGTACCGCCTCCGTGGTCGAGGGGTTAGTGTCGATGACTTCTAATCCAGTTACCTCTCTGGCGTGGGTTCGATCCCCGGGAGATGCTTTGGCAGTTTAGCACGGAGGAAGGTAGTCTAGTACTGGTGTAACTCTCAGGAAACTACCCGCCTATATGACTGAAATGCTGTTGGAAAAAGGCGTAAAATGAAACAAACAAACTAACAATACGTGTATTGATTTTTGAGGTAAATAATTCAGCAGGTACTCGTAAGGTTCTCACAAATAAGGTTAAAGATTTAGGCTATCCTTTTTAATTAAAAAAAAAATCAGAAAAAATATCAAAACCTGACAAGTAGATCTAGATCTCTATATGATTATCGATTGCTAAAAGTTACAAAAAAAGAAAAATTGCACCACGCTAAATTAAAATACTTTGTCTTTTATGTCAGTGTTGACGAATTGTCTGCTGAAGCCAGAGCCAAAAACGCAAGCGTCGTTGTTTATAAAACTAAACCTGTCGGCTTTACAAATGCCGTGATCGGAATAAGCAGGCAGCATCAATATCTTAATGACGTCATAGTTGCATTACGTCATTCAAAGAGATGGTATTTCATTCCGTATCTGTCTACGATGTTTACAACCGGTGAGTCATTTTAATTTTTCAGGTACCTGCATCGAATTGACACATTTTTAGTTTAAATCAGATAACGAATAACTGTTATCTATTATAACACCCTCGCTAATGTGTCACAAAACATAGTTTTGGTGCGGGTGGGTGTTAGAGCCATATAGGAATCAATATTTTCCGTCCTGTCTGAATTATAATTTGAAGCTTGAAAGATCAATGCAATATCACAATGAATGATAACTTGTTATGTTATGTAACTCTCTAAACTGACATAATCATGCCCCTTTTTAACTCCTAAAATATCCCAAAAATGTAGCTACCTAAGTGGCTACAGTATAGTATATACTCAGTAGATCATGTAGCTTTATGGTAAATGCAATGTTTTTTTTTTATACTTAACCCATTGCTTCATGAGCATTTTGTGAAAAATGGCTGTTTTCATTGAAAAGTCTCCCGTTACAAGTTCAAATTGCTATAATACTATAAAAACTGCTTCAACACTAATCAAACTTGGCACAAATGTTGACTGGACCATTGTCATTGCAACAACATGCTCAGACTTAAATTTTCTGTTACCATGGCAACGAGGGGACATCTCAAAATTGCCAAAAATCACTATTTTGCGTTGATTTTTTCCATCAAAATTGATTTCAAAGTGCTGCAACTTATCAATGGATTGAGATAGAGTCAAATGCTTTTCAGCGTTGGTTACACGTTACCTTATGATCAATCTGGGGTCATTTACAGCCTCTCACAAGTCCAAAATTTTCTTGGCGATGAGGGGGACTCCGCCCCCCTTCAAACCCCCCAAAACAGAAGGGGGCACATCCCCCTTCTGGCAAACCCCTGATGTATCTTTTGGTTGGGGGGCCGCGCCGAAAAAGAGGTCAATTTTTTTTAACAACATTTCTCAAACAAAAACAAGTGTTTGGGGGCCTAAATAAGGCATTTTTTCATCATTTGAGACAACAAAAAGGGGGGGGGGGTGAAAAAAGGCGTTAAAAAGGCGTGTATATGAAGTAATGGGTAACTGAAAATGATGAAAATACTTGAAATTACCCTAAAATCGCGTTTTTTTTCATGTTTAAACATGGCCTGTCATATAAATTTGAAGAAAAATTGTTGTTTTGTAGATTTTTTTATTTTTTTCATTAACCCATTGCTTCATGAGCATTTTTGTGAAAAATGGCTGTTTTCATTGAAAAGTCTCCCTTACAAGTTCAAATTGCTATAATACTATAAAAAACTGCTTCAACACTAATCAAACTTGGCACAAATGTTGACTGGACCATTGTCATTGCAACAACATGCTCAGACTTAAATTTTCTGTTACCATGGCAACGAGGGGACATCTCAAAATTGCCAAAAAATCACTATTTTGCGTTGATTTTTTCCATCAAAATTGATTTCAAAGTGCTGCAACTTATCAATGGATTGAGATAGAGTCAAATGCTTTTCAGCGTTGGTTACACGTTACCTTATGATCAATCTGGGGTCATTTACAGCCTCTCACAAGTCCAAAATTTTCTTGGCGATGAGGGGGACTCCGCCCCCCTTCAAACCCCCCAAAACAGAAGGGGGCACATCCCCCTTCTGGCAACCCCCTGATGTATCTTTTGGTTGGGGGGCCGCGCCGAAAAAGAGGTCATTTTTTTTAACAACATTTCTCAAACAAAAACAAGTGTTTGGGGCCTAAATAAGGCATTTTTTCATCATTTGAGACAACAAAAAGGGGGGGGGGGGTGAAAAAGGCGTTAAAAGGCGTGTATATGAAGTAATGGGTTAACTGAAAATGATGAAAATACTTGAAATTACCCTAAATCGCGTTTTTTTCATGTTTAAACATGGCTGTCATATAAATTTGAAGAAAAATTGTTGTTTTGTAGATTTTTTTATTTTTTTCATTAAACATAACAATCCTTTGGAATATTCCATTACTTTGACGAGACTGGCCTTGAGCTTGAGTCATAAATGACCTTGACCTACAATGTCAAATTATTGAATTTACCTTTTTCTTTTATTTTGCTATAACTGGCTATTAGGTTGTTATTTATGAATGGGTTGTCTTCATAATATGACAATATTATTAAGACACAATAAATATCTTTTAGGACAAGACCAGTATATTAAAATCCAAACTAACTTTGCTCCTGACTTTGAAATGACCTTAACCTCGAAGGTGTATTTATTGATTTGTCACTGTTTTTTTTTTTGCTTTGATTGTCTGTAATTTTGTAATTAGCTGTAGCATATGTGAATTATTCATACTTAGATAAAAGCAGTAAGCATGTGTCAAGTTTCATTACATTTACTCTGACAGTTTAAATTTAATATATAAATATTAAAAATTAAATATAAAATACATGTTATAAAGAATGTTAATAGTTTGTAATTGTACCAATAAAATAACTTTTTACACTTAGATCTAGAACTACTGGACAATGTTTCTCTGTGGATATTTATTTTTAGTAAATACTAGGCTTACTCTTAAAGCCTAAAGCCAAGCTGTTAGATTTATATTTAAGTAATCACACTTAACTTTTAGACTGACAGAAAAACATTTTTCTTGAGCTGAATACAAGCAAAAATCAAATAAGGTACATATTACTGCCTTTTTATATGCCCGAAAGAATTTCGGACATATTATGTTATACACCCTGGCGTCCGTCCGTCCGTTAGCAATTTGGTTTCCGGAGCATAACTTAAGTTCCATTTCGCAAACTCAAAAATAAAACTTCATAGGATGATTGTCCATATGGGGTAGAAGACCCCTATTGATTTTGGGGTCACAAGGTCAAAGGTCAAGATCACTATTACCTTAAAACTGAAAACAGTTTCCGGAGCATTACTTAAGTTCCATTTGGCCCACAATATTCAAACTTCATAAGATGATTGTCCATATAAGGTAGAAGACCCTTATTGATTTTGGGGTCACAAGATCAAAGGTCAAGGTCACTATTACCTTAAAACTGAAAACAGTTTCCGGAGCATAACTTAAGTTCCATTTGGCCCACAATATTCAAACTTCATATGATGATTGTCCATATCGGGTAGAAGACCCCTATTGATTTGGGGTTACAAGGTCAAACGTCAAGGTCACTATTACCTTAAAACTGAAAAAAGTTCCCGCTCAATAACATAAGTATTAATCAACCTACAGCTGTGAAATTTTATAGGTTGAACAGCCAAGTCAAACACATGACCCCTATTGATTTTAGGGTCAAAAGATCAAAGGTCATGGTCACAATGACCTTTACAATGAAAATTGTGCTTTCTGGAGTTCCATTTGGCTTACAGTGTTCAAACTTCATAGGATGATTGTCTACATTGAATAAAAGATCCATACCTATATAAGGGTCACAAGGTCAAAGGTCAATATCAACTGACCTTTATATTGTTAACAGTTTTACAACTGTCAAACTTCATAAGATGATCACTTATATTGAGTACATTACATGTAATTATATGCCCTAAAAATTTGCTTATATTATGTTATACCCCTGGCGTCTTTCCGTCCATCCGTCGTAGCATTTTTACTTACAAGATAACAACTTGATGGTGGTGCTTTGGAAACAGCAACTGTATATATATATGAAGGTTCTTCAGCCATAAAGGATGATTGCTTTTTTAAAGGAGGTAATACTTTATTTAATTCCCATGTCTTACAAATGCTTCATCCTTACTAAAACAAAATCACTTTCGGGCATATAATGCTCCGCCTAGCGGTGCTCTTGTTGCTCAGTATGTTTTTATAAAAATACCAGTTGTATGAAAATCTATACATTTTAGGTCCTACGTTTCTTTTGGGCCGGTATTTGAATTACCCATATAAGGACGAGTTTCATATCATCAACAACCATGAGAGATACTTTCACCATTTGCATGGTTCGGCTTGGCACTCATTAGACGGTGATATCATTATGTACATCTTCAATAATTCACCACGAAAACTGACATTTATTGTATGTGCGTGTACCGTTATAATTGTTATTTTATACTCTAAACGAAGAAACAAGAACAAATTTAGTGCTTTTCAAAGGAATGTTTGAAGATCATCTTTGATACTTACTATGTGTATACTAAAGTGTTGAGGACTGCATATCAAATAAGTCGGTGCTAGAGAGCGTGAGAAAAATTGTCACATCTTAAGAATATACTTGAAGAAATCTAGACTGCAATGTTAAACCGCTTTTAAGCATTACCTTTGAAGAGCCCCCACCCCCTAAAATATATCATTGCATCAAAATAAAATTGTGAAAAAAAGTTGTTTTTTCTTTTGGCTTATGTACCAAAACATACTCCGAAATATAAACAATAACAAACATGACATGACATGGTTTTAATTTTTTTATTTTACCTATTAATTATCTTTGCTTTGTCCACTATTTTGGTACAGCGTTCACCCCTCTAAAACATCGAAAACGAAAGGTAACAAGGAAAAAAATATTAACATACATCCGTAATGTAATATAGGTACGATTGCCATACTAACTTCTGTGAAGACTTTTTATGCTTGCTGCATGAAAGGTGTTTATGTAAAATGAACAAACATGTCATCAGATAAATTTTATTATATCTTTAAACATTTTCATGGAATTAAAATCATGAAAATTTAAAATTTGTAATATAAAATCCGTGAATAAATGTTATCATAATATTATGAAGTTGTATGCCTTCAAGATGAGAAAAAATGATTTCAAGAAAAGAACAATGCACGACCAATTTACTGCTTTAAAACATAAACACAAAATTACACATCTTCCACTGAACAGACCATATGAAAATCTTGCAAACCCACATAAATAGAAATATAAACAATAAAAACCCGTTTTTGCTCGAGCATTTCTTTGTTTTCTGAACTCGTAAATCTGATCTTTGGATAATCACGTGATACTGTAATGGCAGCCATATTACGATACGAAAATGCCTGGTCCTCCTCGGACAGTTTCTTGAGCCGAAAACATAATTAATAGGAAATTAATACTTCCATTTTAAAGTTTGTTTGCTGATTTACTAATTGAAAAACCTTTTCTCTACCCGACTATGTTGAAGTTTTGTCATTGGCTGAAACTATCACGTGATAAATACACATTAAGGTGTGAACTAGTTTCATGGTCATTAAAATTATGCACTGGACATATAACAATTTTATTTACAAATAATTTGATAAAACAATCCCACAATCATTTAAAATAATTGAAATCATTGAAAAATAATAAATGCATATAAATTGTAAATTTCTGTAATATGACAACTTACCCTCTTAACAAAACATAATAGACTCAACCGAAACAAGCGTCTGCTTCTTTACCTAATTATGTAGTCGCATGACCATGATTTGCAAAACAAATTTAAGAGCTAAAGCTATTGTAAAAACAAGTACAAATGTTGCTGCAATGCAATTGAGAAGCCCCGCGCAAAAAATGCGCTCATTACGGATACCTTAACAAATTATTCCTACGCACAGGTCATGTTATATTCAGATTAAGTACTATTGTAGAATTTTTCCAAATGTTTTGTAAACCATTTTTTTGCATAATTATACTTGTCCATAATTAAAAAGAGGGGCCAGATATTTGATTTGAAAAAAATGCTTTCACTGATGCCTACCTTGTAAGGAAAGTAATTCCATTGCAACCAAGACTTGCAAGACTTGTAAATGTTATGTAACATGACTGTAACATGACTGTACTGTGTTCTGTTTGTGTCACTACTGTAGTCAGTAACATAAGATGATAAAAATATCAGTCTGTTTTTTTATTATTATAATTGTAACAAATATACACATAGTAAGAAAAGGGACTAATATTATAATATAGTGATATTACATGCATTTTTTGCTGCTGGGCTGCTAGGCTGCCAACTTCACGAACATTAAAAAGGGCGAGTAGACAACTTTGCATACCAACGAAACAGACGTCTAGTGTTTGTTTTTGTCTGTTTGTTTTTTTTTTTTTTAGTTTAAAATTTATTGAATACGGGAGATTTGTTGCTATAACATCAGTTTGAAGGTTGCAAAGTAACAAATTTGTGCTGTAAAAATATCAATTATAAATACATGTATAAGAAAAGTTTTATGGTATAAATACGTACTTGTTCATTTTACATATTTTAAAATTAATAGAAAGAGTTTGAAATCATCACCAATATGTTGTCAATATAGCCTCTAGATAGTCACGAAATGTTAGGATATTGCTTCTTCTTTCAAAATTTTCTCGGGGGAGCATGCCCCCGAACCCCCCTAGTTAAGGAGTACATTTCAAAATAGCTCACTTACGCCCCTGATTGTTGTGTTAAAGTCTGACGATAATCCCTTTAAGAATAACACAGATACAGCCACTAATAGAAAAAAAATCAAGCAAAATTTAGACATTTCACCTTGAATGTCAAGGTCATTTATGAAAGAAGGTGAAGTTTAGTCTGGTGTACCCAAGGGTTGTTGATATCAAATATGAAGACAATACACTACGAACTAAAAAAGTTGTGATCAACGTTAAAGTTTTTTGGGCGGCAACACAAACACCGCAATGAGCGGTGATTCCTAGCATAAAAATGTATGCTTGTTGATTTAATACAAACACGTTATTTTATTGAAACTGACAGAAACATGTGAATATGCAAAAATTAATAATGATTATGAATATAATACACCGGAAGATGTCAGCAAAAATATGAAAATCATCATATCAAATATTAAATAAAATACATACACGCGGTGATGCATGTACTCAGCACAAAAACAATGTCAAGTCGACCTGACATTCTAAAATTATTACATTGTATATTGATACAGTTCACCTGCCAAGATGATATTGACGGAGAGGAGTATATGTATCACATGTTTATATCTCAATGTTATCCATTATGTTGGTTACATTCTTAATCACTCATATGCTTACTGAAATGTGAATATTTCAAACGTAGATACATAACTATGCAATCGTCGAATTTTGATGTATCAGTAAAAATGTATTTGCTGCTTATTAAATGTAAGTGATAAATGGTTTATTAATTTTACCACTTTACATATCGCAAACTTTTTGACTATAAAAACAAACTAATTCAAATGTGTTCCTAAAATAACAAATGTTTCGAAAAGCATTCTGTTCTGTCATTTACGTGAACAGTTTTGGTGTCATATTAAACTCCAAATTAAATTTAATCTTATTAAACTACAAATTAAATTTAATGGGGAAAACCGATAAATGATAAATAAAATGTAGTAAACATCAGTTTACTTTCAAAAACATGTAAATAAAATTCTGTTCAAGTGACTTATAACAAGTATGTTAGGAGTAACTTTCATTATTTTAGCGCGAGGGCTACAGTTGTAAATTCATTTCAAACCTATTTCACAATTTTCACGTTTCCGAAATATTTGGACCATATGAACGACCGGAATAACCATTATCACTCGATCAGTAAATGCCTTAAAGTAAATGTTTTGGTTGCTATCTCGTAAACTTCTGCTTTGATATCTAAATGACTTTTACGTTATGTCATGGTATTAGTCAGGTATAAACATGTTATGTCATGAGAGTAACTGCTTCTATTAGTAAATGTAAAGTATTCTTAGATACACATTGTACATT